>NC_090713.1:871307-1079942 GCF_040954835.1 Lepisosteus oculatus
GGGCTGAAAAACACGTTTTGAAAAGTGTTGTGTTCCTCCCCTATAACTTACATGTTGGTGACCAAAGTTGCCAAAACGTGTTTATTTGTGCTGAAAAACACGTTTTGACAACTTCTGCACACTGGGGTTAAGGGCTGACTCAGTGGGCTCTTCTGAGCCAGTCAGTTACACTGTGATTCCAAGGGTTGAGAAAACGCGTTTATTTCGGGCTGAAAAACACGTTTTGAAAAGTGTTGTGTTCCTCCCCTATAACTTACATGTTGGTGACCAAAGTTGCCAAAACGTGTTTATTTGTGCTGAAAAACACGTTTTGACAACTTATGCACACTGGGGTTAAGGGCTGACTCAGTGGGCTCTTCTGAGCCAGTCAGTTACACTGTGATTCCAAGGGTTGAGAAAACGCGTTTATTTCGGGCTGAAAAACACGTTTTGAAAAGTATGTTGTTCCTGCCCTATAACTTACATGTTGGTGACCAAAGTTGCCAAAACGTGTTTATTTGTGCTGAAAAACACGTTTTGACAACTTCTGCACACTGGGGTTAAGGGCTGACTCAGTGGGCTCTTCTGAGCCAGTCAGTTACACTGTGATTCCAAGGGTTGAGAAAACGCGTTTATTTCGGGCTGAAAAACACTTTTTGAAAAGTATGTTGTTCCTGCCCTATAACTTACATGTTGGTGACCAAAGTTGCCAAAACGTGTTTATTTGTGCTGAAAAACACGTTTTGACAACTTCTGCACACTGGGGTTAAGGGCTGACTCAGTGGGCTCTTCTGAGCCAGTCAGTTACACTGTGATTCCAAGGGTTGAGAAAACGCGTTTATTTCGGGCTGAAAAACACGTTTTGAAAAGTGTTCTGTTCCTGCCCTATAACTTACATGTTGGTGACCAAAGTTGCCAAAACGTGTTTATTTGTGCTGAAAAACACGTTTTGACAATTTCTGCACACTGGGGTTAAGGGCTGACTCACTGGGCTCTTCTGAGCCAGTCAGTTACACTGTGTATCCAAGGGTTGAGAAAACGCGTTTATTTCGGGCTGAAAAACACGTTTTGAAAAGTGTTCTGTTCCTGCCCTATAACTTACATGTTGGTGACCAAAGTTGCCAAAACGTGTTTATTTGTGCTGAAAAACACGTTTTGACAATTTCTGCACACTGGGGTTAAGGGCTGACTCAGTGGGCTCTTCTGAGCCAGTCAGTTACACTGTGATTCCAAGGGTTGAGAAAACGCGTTTATTTCGGGCTGAAAAACACGTTTTGAAAAGTGTTCTGTTCCTGCCCTATAACTTACATGTTGGTGACCAAAGTTGCCAAAACGTGTTTATTTGTGCTGAAAAACACGTTTTGAAAACTTCTGCACACTGGGGTTAAGGGCTGACTCAGTGGGCTCTTCTGAGCCAGTCAGTTACACTGTGATTCCAAGGGTTGAGAAAACGCGTTTATTTCGGGCTGAAAAACACGTTTTGAAAAGAATGTTGTTCCTGCCCTATAACTTACATGTTGGTGACCAAAGTTGCCAAAACGTGTTTATTTGTGCTGAAAAACACGTTTTGACAACTTCTGCACACTGGGGTTAAGGGCTGACTCAGTGGGCTCTTCTGAGCCAGTCAGTTACACTGTGATTCCAAGGGTTGAGAAAACGCGTTTATTTCGGGCTGAAAAACACTTTTTGAAAAGTATGTTGTTCCTGCCCTATAACTTACATGTTGGTGACCAAAGTTGCCAAAACGTGTTTATTTGTGCTGAAAAACACGTTTTGACAACTTCTGCACACTGGGGTTAAGGGCTGACTCAGTGGGCTCTTCTGAGCCAGTCAGTTACACTGTGATTCCAAGGGTTGAGAAAACGCGTTTATTTCGGGCTGAAAAACACGTTTTGAAAAGTGTTCTGTTCCTGCCCTATAACTTACATGTTGGTGACCAAAGTTGCCAAAACGTGTTTATTTGTGCTGAAAAACACGTTTTGACAATTTCTGCACACTGGGGTTAAGGGCTGACTCACTGGGCTCTTCTGAGCCAGTCAGTTACACTGTGATTCCAAGGGTTGAGAAAACGCGTTTATTTCGGGCTGAAAAACACGTTTTGAAAAGTGTTCTGTTCCTCCCCTATAACTTACATGTTGGTGACCAAAGTTGCCAAAACGTGTTTATTTGTGCTGAAAAACACGATTTGACAATTTCTGCACACTGGGGTTAAGGGCTGACTCACTGTGCTCTTTTGAGCCAGTCAGTTACACTGTAATTCCAAGGGTTGAGAAAACGCGTTTATTTCGGGCTGAAAAACACGTTTTGAAAAGTGTTCTGTTCCTGCCCTATAACTTACATGTTGGTGACCAAAGTTGCCAAAACGTGTTTATTTGTGCTGAAAAACACGTTTTGAAAACTTCTGCACACTGGGGTTAAGGGCTGACTCAGTGGGCTCTTCTGAGCCAGTCAGTTACACTGTGATTCCAAGGGTTGAGAAAACGCGTTTATTTCGGGCTGAAAAACACGTTTTGAAAAGTGTTGTGTTCCTCCCCTATAACTTACATGTTGGTGACCAAAGTTGCCAAAACGTGTTTATTTGTGCTGAAAAACACGTTTTGACAACTTCTGCACACTGGGGTTAAGGGCTGACTCAGTGGGCTCTTCTGAGCCAGTCAGTTACACTGTGATTCCAAGGGTTGAGAAAACGCGTTTATTTCGGGCTGAAAAACACTTTTTGAAAAGTATGTTGTTCCTGCCCTATAACTTACATGTTGGTGACCAAAGTTGCCAAAACGTGTTTATTTGTGCTGAAAAACACGTTTTGACAACTTCTGCACACTGGGGTTAAGGGCTGACTCAGTGGGCTCTTCTGAGCCAGTCAGTTACACTGTGATTCCAAGGGTTGAGAAAACGCGTTTATTTCGGGCTGAAAAACACGTTTTGAAAAGTGTTCTGTTCCTGCCCTATAACTTACATGTTGGTGACCAAAGTTGCCAAAACGTGTTTATTTGTGCTGAAAAACACGTTTTGACAATTTCTGCACACTGGGGTTAAGGGCTGACTCAGTGGGCTCTTCTGAGCCACTCAGTTACACTGTGATTCCAAGGGTTGAGAAAACGCGTTTATTTCGGGCTGAAAAACACGTTTTGAAAAGTGTTCTGTTCCTGCCCTATAACTTACATGTTGGTGACCAAAGTTGCCAAAACGTGTTTATTTGTGCTGAAAAACACGATTTGACAATTTCTGCACACTGGGGTTAAGGGCTGACTCACTGTGCTCTTTTGAGCCAGTCAGTTACACTGTAATTCCAAGGGTTGAGAAAACGCGTTTATTTCGGGCTGAAAAACACGTTTTGAAAAGTGTTCTGTTCCTGCCCTATAACTTACATGTTGGTGACCAAAGTTGCCAAAACGTGTTTATTTGTGCTGAAAAACACGTTTTGACAATTTCTGCACACTGGGGTTAAGGGCTGACTCAGTGGGCTCTTCTGAGCCAGTCAGTTACACTGTGATTCCAAGGGTTGAGAAAACGCGTTTATTTCGGGCTGAAAAACACGTTTTGAAAAGTGTTGTGTTCCTCCCCTATAACTTACATGTTGGTGACCAAAGTTGCCAAAACGTGTTTATTTGTGCTGAAAAACACGTTTTGACAACTTCTGCACATTGGGGTTAAGGGCTGACTCAGTGGGCTCTTCTGAGCCAGTCAGTTACACTGTGATTCCAAGGGTTGAGAAAACGCGTTTATTTCGGGCTGAAAAACACTTTTTGAAAAGTATGTTGTTCCTGCCCTATAACTTACATGTTGGTGACCAAAGTTGCCAAAACGTGTTTATTTGTGCTGAAAAACAATGTTTTGACAACTTCTGCACACTGGGGTTAAGGGCTGACTCAGTGGGCTCTTCTGAGCCAGTCAGTTACACTGTGATTCCAAGGGTTGAGAAAACGCGTTTATTTCGGGCTGAAAAACACGTTTTGAAAAGTATGTTGTTCCTGCCCTATAACTTACATGTTGGTGACCAAAGTTGCCAAAACGTGTTTATTTGTGCTGAAAAACACGTTTTGACAACTTCTGCACACTGGGGTTAAGGGCTGACTCAGTGGGCTCTTCTGAGCCAGTCAGTTACACTGTGATTCCAAGGGTTGAGAAAACGCGTTTATTTCGGGCTGAAAAACACTTTTTGAAAAGTATGTTGTTCCTGCCCTATAACTTACATGTTGGTGACCAAAGTTGCCAAAACGTGTTTATTTGTGCTGAAAAACACGTTTTGACAACTTCTGCACACTGGGGTTAAGGGCTGACTCAGTGGGCTCTTCTGAGCCAGTCAGTTACACTGTGATTCCAAGGGTAGAGAAAACGCGTTTATTTCGGGCTGAAAAACACGTTTTGAAAAGTGTTCTGTTCCTGCCCTATAACTTACATGTTGGTGACCAAAGTTGCCAAAACGTGTTTATTTGTGCTGAAAAACACGTTTTGACAATTTCTGCACACTGGGGTTAAGGGCTGACTCACTGGGCTCTTCTGAGCCAGTCAGTTACACTGTGTATCCAAGGGTTGAGAAAACGCGTTTATTTCGGGCTGAAAAACACGTTTTGAAAAGTGTTCTGTTCCTGCCCTATAACTTACATGTTGGTGACCAAAGTTGCCAAAACGTGTTTATTTGTGCTGAAAAACACGTTTTGACAATTTCTGCACACTGGGGTTAAGGGCTGACTCAGTGGGCTCTTCTGAGCCAGTCAGTTACACTGTGATTCCAAGGGTTGAGAAAACGCGTTTATTTCGGGCTGAAAAACACGTTTTGAAAAGTGTTGTGTTCCTCCCCTATAACTTACATGTTGGTGACCAAAGTTGCCAAAACGTGTTTATTTGTGCTGAAAAACACGTTTTGACAACTTCTGCACACTGGGGTTAAGGGCTGACTCAGTGGGCTCTTCTGAGCCAGTCAGTTACACTGTGATTCCAAGGGTTGAGAAAACGCGTTTATTTCGGGCTGAAAAACACGTTTTGAAAAGTGTTGTGTTCCTCCCCTATAACTTACATGTTGGTGACCAAAGTTGCCAAAACGTGTTTATTTGTGCTGAAAAACATGTTTTGACAACTTCTGCACACTGGGGTTAAGGGCTGACTCAGTGGGCTCTTCTGAGCCAGTCAGTTACACTGTGATTCCAAGGGTTGAGAAAACGCGTTTATTTCGGGCTGAAAAACACGTTTTGAAAAGTATGTTGTTCCTGCCCTATAACTTACATGTTGTTGACCAAAGTTGCCAAAACGTGTTTATTTGTGCTGAAAAACACGTTTTGAAAACTTCTGCACACTGGGGTTAAGGGCTGACTCAGTGGGCTCTTCTGAGCCAGTCAGTTACACTGTGATTCCAAGGGTTGAGAAAACGCGTTTATTTCGGGCTGAAAAACACGTTTTGAAAAGTGTTGTGTTCCTCCCCTATAACTTACATGTTGGTGACCAAAGTTGCCAAAACGTGTTTATTTGTGCTGAAAAACACGTTTTGACAACTTCTGCACACTGGGGTTAAGGGCTTACTCAGTGGGCTCTTCTGAGCCAGTCAGTTACACTGTGATTCCAAGGGTTGAGAAAACGCGTTTATTTCGGGCTGAAAAACACTTTTTGAAAAGTATGTTGTTCCTGCCCTATAACTTACATGTTGGTGACCAAAGTTGCCAAAACGTGTTTATTTGTGCTGAAAAACACGTTTTGACAACTTCTGCACACTGGGGTTAAGGGCTGACTCAGTGGGCTCTTCTGAGCCAGTCAGTTACACTGTGATTCCAAGGGTTGAGAAAACGCGTTTATTTCGGGCTGAAAAACACGTTTTGAAAAGTGTTCTGTTCCTGCCCTATAACTTACATGTTGGTGACCAAAGTTGCCAAAACGTGTTTATTTGTGCTGAAAAACACGTTTTGACAATTTCTGCACACTGGGGTTAAGGGCTGACTCAGTGGGCTCTTCTGAGCCAGTCAGTTACACTGTGATTCCAAGGGTTGAGAAAACGCGTTTATTTTGGGCTGAAAAACACGTTTTGAAAAGTGTTGTGTTCCTCCCCTATAACTTACATGTTGGTGACCAAAGTTGCCAAAACGTGTTTATTTGTGCTGAAAAACACTTTTTGACAACTTCTGCACACTGGGGTTAAGGGCTGACTCAGTGGGCTCTTCTGAGCCAGTCAGTTACACTTTGTTTCCAAGGGTTGAGAAAACGCGTTTATTTCGGGCTGAAAAACACGTTTTGAAAAGCATGTTGTTCCTGCCCTATAACTTACATGTTGGTGACCAAAGTTGCCAAAACGTGTTTATTTGTGCTGAAAAACACGTTTTGACAATTTCTGCACACTGGGGTTAAGGGCTGACTCAGTGGGCTCTTCTGAGCCAGTCAGTTACACTGTGATTCCAAGGGTTGAGAAAACGCGTTTATTTCGGGCTGAAAAACACGTTTTGAAAAGTGTTGTGTTCCTCCCCTATAACTTACATGTTGGTGACCAAAGTTGCCAAAACGTGTTTATTTGTGCTGAAAAACACGTTTTGACAACTTCTGCACACTGGGGTTAAGGGCTGACTCAGTGGGCTCTTCTGAGCCAGTCAGTTACACTGTGATTCCAAGGGTTGAGAAAACGCGTTTATTTCGGGCTGAAAAACACGTTTTGAAAAGTGTTGTGTTCCTCCCCTATAACTTACATGTTGGTGACCAATGTTGCCAAAACGTGTTTATTTGTGCTGAAAAACACGTTTTGACAACTTCTGCACACTGGGGTTAAGGGCTGACTCAGTGGGCTCTTCTGAGCCAGTCAGTTACACTGTGATTCCAAGGGTTGAGAAAACGCGTTTATTTCGGGCTGAAAAACACGTTTTGAAAAGTATGTTGTTCCTGCCCTATAACTTACATGTTGGTGACCAAAGTTGCCAAAACGTGTTTATTTGTGCTGAAAAACACGTTTTGAAAACTTCTGCACACTGGGGTTAAGGGCTGACTCAGTGGGCTCTTCTGAGCCAGTCAGTTACACTGTGATTCCAAGGGTTGAGAAAACGCGTTTATTTCGGGCTGAAAAACACGTTTTGAAAAGTGTTGTGTTCCTCCCCTATAACTTACATGTTGGTGACCAAAGTTGCCAAAACGTGTTTATTTGTGCTGAAAAACACGTTTTGACAACTTCTGCACACTGGGGTTAAGGGCTGACTCAGTGGGCTCTTCTGAGCCAGTCAGTTACACTGTGATTCCAAGGGTTGAGAAAACGCGTTTATTTCGGGCTGAAAAACACTTTTTGAAAAGTATGTTGTTCCTGCCCTATAACTTACATGTTGGTGACCAAAGTTGCCAAAACGTGTTTATTTGTGCTGAAAAACACGTTTTGACAACTTCTGCACACTGGGGTAAAGGGCTGACTCAGTGGGCTCTTCTGAGCCAGTCAGTTACACTGTGATTCCAAGGGTTGAGAAAACGCGTTTATTTCGGGCTGAAAAACACGTTTTGAAAAGTGTTCTGTTCCTGCCCTATAACTTACATGTTGGTGACCAAAGTTGCCAAAACGTGTTTATTTGTGCTGAAAAACACGTTTTGACAATTTCTGCACACTGGGGTTAAGGGCTGACTCACTGGGCTCTTCTGAGCCAGTCAGTTACACTGTGATTCCAAGGGTTGAGAAAACGCGTTTATTTCGGGCTGAAAAACACGTTTTGAAAAGTGTTGTGTTCCTCCCCTATAACTTACATGTTGGTGACCAAAGTTGCCAAAACGTGTTTATTTGTGCTGAAAAACATGTTTTGACAACTTCTGCACACTGGGGTTAAGGGCTGACTCAGTGGGCTCTTCTGAGCCAGTCAGTTACACTGTGATTCCAAGGGTTGAGAAAACGCGTTTATTTCGGGCTGAAAAACACGTTTTGAAAAGTATGTTGTTCCTGCCCTATAACTTACATGTTGGTGACCAAAGTTGCCAAAACGTGTTTATTTGTGCTGAAAAACACGTGTTGACAACTTCTGCACACTGGGGTTAAGGGCTGACTCAGTGGGCTCTTCTGAGCCAGTCAGTTACACTGTGATTCCAAGGGTTGAGAAAACGCGTTTATTTCGGGCTGAAAAACACGTTTTGAAAAGAATGTTGTTCCTGCCCTATAACTTACATGTTGGTGACCAAAGTTGCCAAAACGTGTTTATTTGTGCTGAAAAACACGTTTTGACAACTTCTGCACACTGGGGTTAAGGGCTGACTCAGTGGGCTCTTCTGAGCCAGTCAGTTACACTGTGATTCCAAGGGTTGAGAAAACGCGTTTATTTCGGGCTGAAAAACACGTTTTGAAAAGTGTTGTGTTCCTCCCCTATAACTTACATGTTGGTGACCAAAGTTGCCAAAACGTGTTTATTTGTGCTGAAAAACACGTTTTGACAACCTCTGCACACTGGGGTTAAGGGCTGACTCAGTGGGCTCTTCTGAGCCAGTCAGTTACACTGTGATTCCAAGGGTTGAGAAAACGCGTTTATTTCGGGCTGAAAAACACGTTTTGAAAAGTATGTTGTTCCTGCCCTATAACTTACATGTTGGTGACCAAAGTTGCCAAAACGTGTTTATTTGTGCTGAAAAACACGTTTTGACAACTTCTGCACACTGGGGTTAAGGGCTGACTCAGTGGGCTCTTCTGAGCCAGTCAGTTACACTGTGATTCCAAGGGTTGAGAAAACGCGTTTATTTGGGGCTGAAAAACACTTTTTGAAAAGTATGTTGTTCCTGCCCTATAACTTACATGTTGGTGACCAAAGTTGCCAAAACGTGTTTATTTGTGCTGAAAAACACGTTTTGACAATTTCTGCACACTGGGGTAAAGGGCTGACTCAGTGGGCTCTTCTGAGCCAGTCAGTTACACTGTGATTCCAAGGGTTGAGAAAACGCGTTTATTTCGGGCTGAAAAACACGTTTTGAAAAGTGTTGTGTTCCTCCCCTATAACTTACATGTTGGTGACCAAAGTTGCCAAAACGTGTTTATTTGTGCTGAAAAAAACGTTTTGACAACTTCTGCACACTGGGGTTAAGGGCTGACTCAGTGGGCTTTTCTGAGCCAGTCAGTTACACTGTGATTCCAAGGGTTGAGAAAACGCGTTTATTTCGGGCTGAAAAACACGTTTTGAAAAGAATGTTGTTCCTGCCCTATAACTTACATGTTGGTGACCAAAGTTGCCAAAACGTGTTTATTTGTGCTGAAAAACACGTTTTGACAACTTCTGCACACTGGGGTTAAGGGCTGACTCAGTGGGCTCTTCTGAGCCAGTCAGTTACACTGTGATTCCAAGGGTTGAGAAAACGCGTTTATTTCGGGCTGAAAAACACGTTTTGAAAAGTGTTGTGTTCCTCCCCTATAACTTACATGTTGGTGACCAAAGTTGCCAAAACGTGTTTATTTGTGCTGAAAAACACGTTTTGACAACTTCTGCACACTGGGGTTAAGGGCTGACTCAGTGGGCTCTTCTGAGCCAGTCAGTTACACTGTGATTCCAAGGGTTGAGAAAACGCGTTTATTTCGGGCTGAAAAACACTTTTTGAAAAGTATGTTGTTCCTGCCCTATAACTTACATGTTGGTGACCAAAGTTGCCAAAACGTGTTTATTTGTGCTGAAAAACACGTTTTGACAACTTCTGCACACTGGGGTTAAGGGCTGACTCAGTGGGCTCTTCTGAGCCAGTCAGTTACACTGTGATTCCAAGGGTTGAGAAAACGCGTTTATTTCGGGCTGAAAAACACGTTTTGAAAAGTGTTCTGTTCCTGCCCTATAACTTACATGTTGGTGACCAAAGTTGCCAAAACGTGTTTATTTGTGCTGAAAAACACGTTTTGACAACTTCTGCACACTGGGGTTAAGGGCTGACTCAGTGGGCTCTTCTGAGCCAGTCAGTTACACTGTGATTCCAAGGGTTGAGAAAACGCGTTTATTTCGGGCTGAAAAACACGTTTTGAAAAGTGTTGTGTTCCTCCCCAATAACTTACATGTTGGTGACCAAAGTTGCCAAAACGTGTTTATTTGTGCTGAAAAACACGTTTTGACAACTTTTGCACACTGGGGTTAAGGGCTGACTCAGTGGGCTCTTCTGAGCCAGTCAGTTACACTGTGATTCCAAGGGTTGAGAAAACGCGTTTATTTCGGGCTGAAAAACACGTTTTGAAAAGTGTTGTGTTCCTCCCCTATAACTTACATGTTGGTGACCAAAGTTGCCAAAACGTGTTTATTTGTGCTGAAAAACATGTTTTGACAACTTCTGCACACTGGGGTTAAGGGCTGACTCAGTGGGCTCTTCTGAGCCAGTCAGTTACACTGTGATTCCAAGGGTTGAGAAAACGCGTTTATTTCGGGCTGAAAAACACGTTTTGAAAAGTGTTGTGTTCCTCCCCTATAACTTACATGTTGGTGACCAAAGTTGCCAAAACGTGTTTATTTGTGCTGAAAAACACGTTTTGACAACTTCTGCACACTGGGGTTAAGGGCTGACTCAGTGGGCTCTTCTGAGCCAGTCAGTTACACTGTGATTCCAAGGGTTGAGAAAACGCGTTTATTTCGGGCTGAAAAACACGTTTTGAAAAGTATGTTGTTCCTGCCCTATAACTTACATGTTGGTGACCAAAGTTGCCAAAACGTGTTTATTTGTGCTGAAAAACACGTTTTGACAACTTCTGCACACTGGGGTTAAGGGCTGACTCAGTGGGCTCTTCTGAGCCAGTCAGTTACACTGTGATTCCAAGGGTTGAGAAAACGCGTTTATTTCGGGCTGAAAAACACGTTTTGAAAAGTGTTGTGTTCCTCCCCTATAACTTACATGTTGGTGACCAAAGTTGCCAAAACGTGTTTATTTGTGCTGAAAAGCACGTTTTGACAATTTCTGCACACTGGGGTTAAGGGCTGACTCAGTGGGCTTTTCTGAGCCAGTCAGTTACACTGTGATTCCAAGGGTTGAGAAAACGCGTTTATTTCGGGCTGAAAAACACGTTTTGAAAAGTGTTGTGTTCCTCCCCTATAACTTACATGTTGGTGACCAAAGTTGCCAAAACGTGTTTATTTGTGCTGAAAAACACGTTTTGACAACTTCTGCACACTGGGGTTAAGGGCTGACTCACTGGGCTCTTCTGAGCCAGTCAGTTACACTGTGATTCCAAGGGTTGAGAAAACGCGTTTATTTCGGGCTGAAAAACACGTTTTGAAAAGTGTTGTGTTCCTCCCCTATAACTTACATGTTGGTGACCAAAGTTGCCAAAACGTGTTTATTTGTGCTGAAAAACACGTTTTGACAACTTCTGCACACTGGGGTTAAGGGCTGACTCAGTGGGCTCTTCTGAGCCAGTCAGTTACACTGTGATTCCAAGGGTTGAGAAAACGCGTTTATTTCGGGCTGAAAAACACGTTTTGAAAAGTATGTTGTTCCTGCCCTATAACTTACATGTTGGTGACCAAAGTTGCCAAAACGTGTTTATTTGTGCTGAAAAACACGTTTTGACAACTTCTGCACACTGGGTTTAAGGGCTGACTCAGTGGGCTCTTCTGAGCCAGTCAGTTACACTGTGATTCCAAGGGTTGAGAAAACGCGTTTATTTGGGGCTGAAAAACAATTTTTGAAAAGTATGTTGTTCCTGCCCTATAACTTACATGTTGGTGACCAAAGTTGCCAAAACGTGTTTATTTGTGCTGAAAAACACGTTTTGACAATTTCTGCACACTGGGGTAAAGGGCTGACTCAGTGGGCTCTTCTGAGCCAGTCAGTTACACTGTGATTCCAAGGGTTGAGAAAACGCGTTTATTTCGGGCTGAAAAACACGTTTTGAAAAGTGTTGTGTTCCTCCCCTATAACTTACATGTTGGTGACCAAAGTTGCCAAAACGTGTTTATTTGTGCTGAAAAAAACGTTTTGACAACTTCTGCACACTGGGGTTAAGGGCTGACTCAGTGGGCTCTTCTGAGCCAGTCAGTTACACTGTGATTCCAAGGGTTGAGAAAACGCGTTTATTTCGGGCTGAAAAACACGTTTTGAAAAGTGTTCTGTTCCTGCCCTATAACTTACATGTTGGTGACCAAAGTTGCCAAAACGTGTTTATTTGTGCTGAAAAACACGTTTTGACAATTTCTGCACACTGGGGTTAAGGGCTGACTCACTGGGCTCTTCTGAGCCAGTCAGTTACACTGTGTATCCAAGGGTTGAGAAAACGCGTTTATTTCGGGCTGAAAAACACGTTTTGAAAAGTGTTCTGTTCCTGCCCTATAACTTACATGTTGGTGACCAAAGTTGCCAAAACGTGTTTATTTGTGCTGAAAAACACGTTTTGACAATTTCTGCACACTGGGGTTAAGGGCTGACTCAGTGGGCTCTTCTGAGCCAGTCAGTTACACTGTGATTCCAAGGGTTGAGAAAACGCGTTTATTTCGGGCTGAAAAACACGTTTTGAAAAGTGTTCTGTTCCTGCCCTATAACTTACATGTTGGTGACCAAAGTTGCCAAAACGTGTTTATTTGTGCTGAAAAACACGTTTTGACAATTTCTGCACACTGGGGTTAAGGGCTGACTCAGTGGGCTCTTCTGAGCCAGTCAGTTACACTGTGATTCCAAGGGTTGAGAAAACGCGTTTATTTCGGGCTGAAAAACACGTTTTGAAAAGTGTTGTGTTCCTCCCCTATAACTTACATGTTGGTGACCAAAGTTGCCAAAACGTGTTTATTTGTGCTGAAAAACACGTTTTGACAACTTCTGCACACTGGGGTTAAGGGCTGACTCAGTGGGCTCTTCTGAGCCAGTCAGTTACACTGTGATTCCAAGGGTTGAGAAAACGCGTTTATTTCGGGCTGAAAAACACGTTTTGAAAAGTGTTCTGTTCCTCCCCTATAACTTACATGTTGGTGACCAAAGTTGCCAAAACGTGTTTATTTGTGCTGAAAAACACGTTTTGACAATTTCTGCACACTGGGGTTAAGGGCTGACTCAGTGGGCTCTTCTGAGCCAGTCAGTTACACTGTGATTCCAAGGGTTGAGAAAACGCGTTTATTTCGGGCTGAAAAACACGTTTTGAAAAGTGTTGTGTTCCTCCCCTATAACTTACATGTTGGTGACCAAAGTTGCCAAAACGTGTTTATTTGTGCTGAAAAAAACGTTTTGACAACTTCTGCACACTGGGGTTAAGGGCTGACTCAGTGGGCTCTTCTGAGCCAGTCAGTTACACTGTGATTCCAAGGGTTGAGAAAACGCGTTTATTTCGGGCTGAAAAACACGTTTTGAAAAGTATGTTGTTCCTGCCCTATAACTTACATGTTGGTGACCAAAGTTGCCAAAACGTGTTTATTTGTGCTGAAAAACACGTTTTGACAACTTCTGCACACTGGGGTTAAGGGCTGACTCAGTGGGCTCTTCTGAGCCAGTCAGTTACACTGTGATTCCAAGGGTTGAGAAAACGCGTTTATTTCGGGCTGAAAAACACGTTTTGAAAAGTGTTGTGTTCCTCCCCTATAACTTACATGTTGGTGACCAAAGTTGCCAAAACGTGTTTATTTGTGCTGAAAAACACGTTTTGACAACTTCTGCACATTGGGGTTAAGGGCTGACTCAGTGGGCTCTTCTGAGCCAGTCAGTTACACTGTGATTCCAAGGGTTGAGAAAACGCGTTTATTTCGGGCTGAAAAACACTTTTTGAAAAGTATGTTGTTCCTGCCCTATAACTTACATGTTGGTGACCAAAGTTGCCAAAACGTGTTTATTTGTGCTGAAAAACACGTTTTGACAACTTCTGCACACTGGGGTTAAGGGCTGACTCAGTGGGCTCTTCTGAGCCAGTCAGTTACACTGTGATTCCAAGGGTTGAGAAAACGCGTTTATTTCGGGCTGAAAAACACGTTTTGAAAAGTGTTCTGTTCCTGCCCTATAACTTACATGTTGGTGACCAAAGTTGCCAAAACGTGTTTATTTGTGCTGAAAAACACGTTTTGACAATTTCTGCACACTTGGGTTAAGGGCTGACTCAGTGGGCTCTTCTGAGCCAGTCAGTTACACTGTGATTCCAAGGGTTGAGAAAACGCGTTTATTTTGGGCTGAAAAACACGTTTTGAAAAGTGTTGTGTTCCTCCCCTATAACTTACATGTTGGTGACCAAAGTTGCCAAAACGTGTTTATTTGTGCTGAAAAACACTTTTTGACAACTTCTGCACACTGGGGTTAAGGGCTGACTCAGTGGGCTCTTCTGAGCCAGTCAGTTACACTTTGATTCCAAGGGTTGAGAAAACGCGTTTATTTCGGGCTGAAAAACACGTTTTGAAAAGCATGTTGTTCCTGCCCTATAACTTACATGTTGGTGACCAAAGTTGCCAAAACGTGTTTATTTGTGCTGAAAAACACGTTTTGACAATTTCTGCACACTGGGGTTAAGGGCTGACTCAGTGGGCTCTTCTGAGCCAGTCAGTTACACTGTGATTCCAAGGGTTGAGAAAACGCGTTTATTTCGGGCTGAAAAACACGTTTTGAAAAGTGTTGTGTTCCTCCCCTATAACTTACATGTTGGTGACCAAAGTTGCCAAAACGTGTTTATTTGTCCTGAAAAACACGTTTTGACAACTTCTGCACACTGGGGTTAAGGGCTGACTCAGTGGGCTCTTCTGAGCCAGTCAGTTACACTGTGATTCCAAGGGTTGAGAAAACGCGTTTATTTCGGGCTGAAAAACACGTTTTGAAAAGTGTTGTGTTCCTCCCCTATAACTTACATGTTGGTGACCAAAGTTGCCAAAACGTGTTTATTTGTGCTGAAAAACACGTTTTGACAACTTCTGCACACTGGGGTTAAGGGCTGACTCAGTGGGCTCTTCTGAGCCAGTCAGTTACACTGTGATTCCAAGGGTTGAGAAAACGCGTTTATTTCGGGCTGAAAAACACGTTTTGAAAAGTATGTTGTTCCTGCCCTATAACTTACATGTTGGTGACCAAAGTTGCCAAAACGTGTTTATTTGTGCTGAAAAACACGTTTTGAAAACTTCTGCACACTGGGGTTAAGGGCTGACTCAGTGGGCTCTTCTGAGCCAGTCAGTTACACTGTGATTCCAAGGGTTGAGAAAACGCGTTTATTTCGGGCTGAAAAACACGTTTTGAAAAGTGTTCTGTTCCTGCCCTATAACTTACATGTTGGTGACCAAAGTTGCCAAAACGTGTTTATTTGTGCTGAAAAACACGATTTGACAATTTCTGCACACTGGGGTTAAGGGCTGACTCACTGTGCTCTTTTGAGCCAGTCAGTTACACTGTAATTCCAAGGGTTGAGAAAACGCGTTTATTTCGGGCTGAAAAACACGTTTTGAAAAGTGTTGTGTTCCTCCCCTATAACTTACATGTTGGTGACCAAAGTTGCCAAAACGTGTTTATTTGTGCTGAAAAACATGTTTTGACAACTTCTGCACACTGGGGTTAAGGGCTGACTCAGTGGGCTCTTCTGAGCCAGTCAGTTACACTGTGATTCCAAGGGTTGAGAAAACGCGTTTATTTCGGGCTGAAAAACACGTTTTGAAAAGTATGTTGTTCCTGCCCTATAACTTACATGTTGGTGACCAAAGTTGCCAAAACGTGTTTATTTGAGCTGAAAAACACGTTTTGACAACTTCTGCACACTGGGGTTAAGGGCTGACTCAGTGGGCTCTTCTGAGCCAGTCAGTTACACTGTGATTCCAAGGGTTGAGAAAACGCGTTTATTTCGGGCTGAAAAACACGTTTTGAAAAGAATGTTGTTCCTGCCCTATAACTTACATGTTGGTTTTCCAAAGTTGCCAAAACGTGTTTATTTGTGCTGAAAAACACGTTTGGCAACTTCTGCACACTGGGGTTAAGGGCTGACTCAGTGGGCTCTTCTGAGCCAGTCAGTTACACTGTGATTCCAAGGGTTGAGAAAACGCGTTTATTTCGGGCTGAAAAACACGTTTTGAAAAGTGTTGTGTTCCTCCCCTATAACTTACATGTTGGTGACCAAAGTTGCCAAAACGTGTTTATTTGTGCTGAAAAACACGTTTTGACAACTTCTGCACACTGGGGTTAAGGGCTGACTCAGTGGGCTCTTCTGAGCCAGTCAGTTACACTGTGATTCCAAGGGTTGAGAAAACGCGTTTATTTCGGGCTGAAAAACACGTTTTGAAAAGTATGTTGTTCCTGCCCTATAACTTACATGTTGGTGACCAAAGTTGCCAAAACGTGTTTATTTGTGCTGAAAAACACGTTTTGACAACTTCTGCACACTGGGGTTAAGGGCTGACTCAGTGGGCTCTTCTGAGCCAGTCAGTTACACTGTGATTCCAAGGGTTGAGAAAACGCGTTTATTTCGGGCTGAAAAACACGTTTTGAAAAGTGTTGTGTTCCTCCCCTATAACTTACATGTTGGTGACCAAAGTTGCCAAAACGTGTTTATTTGTGCTGAAAAACACGTTTTGACAACTTCTGCACACTGGGGTTAAGGGCTGACTCAGTGGGCTCTTCTGAGCCAGTCAGTTACACTGTGATTCCAAGGGTTGAGAAAACGCGTTTATTTGGGGCTGAAAAACACTTTTTGAAAAGTATGTTGTTCCTGCCCTATAACTTACATGTTGGTGACCAAAGTTGCCAAAACGTGTTTATTTGTGCTGAAAAACACGTTTTGACAACTTCTGCACACTGGGGTTAAGGGCTGACTCAGTGGGCTCTTCTGAGCCAGTCAGTTACACTGTGATTCCAAGGGTTGAGAAAACGCGTTTATTTCGGGCTGAAAAACACGTTTTGAAAAGTGTTGTGTTCCTCCCCTATAACTTACATGTTGGTGACCAAAGTTGCCAAAACGTGTTTATTTGTGCTGAAAAAAACTTTTTGACAACTTCTGCACACTGGGGTTAAGGGCTGACTCAGTGGGCTTTTCTGAGCCAGTCAGTTACACTGTGATTCCAAGGGTTGAGAAAACGCGTTTATTTCGGGCTGAAAAACACGTTTTGAAAAGAATGTTGTTCCTGCCCTATAACTTACATGTTGGTGACCAAAGTTGCCAAAACGTGTTTATTTGTGCTGAAAAACACGTTTTGACAACTTCTGCACACTGGGGTTAAGGGCTGACTCAGTGGGCTCTTCTGAGCCAGTCAGTTACACTGTGATTCCAAGGGTTGAGAAAACGCGTTTATTTCGGGCTGAAAAACACGTTTTGAAAAGTGTTGTGTTCCTCCCCTATAACTTACATGTTGGTGACCAAAGTTGCCAAAACGTGTTTATTTGTGCTGAAAAACACGTTTTGACAACTTCTGCACACTGGGGTTAAGGGCTGACTCAGTGGGCTCTTCTGAGCCAGTCAGTTACACTGTGATTCCAAGGGTTGAGAAAACGCGTTTATTTCGGGCTGAAAAACACGTTTTGAAAAGTATGTTGTTCCTGCCCTATAACTTACATGTTGGTGACCAAAGTTGCCAAAACGTGTTTATTTGTGCTGAAAAACACGTTTTGACAACTTCTGCACACTGGGGTTAAGGGCTGACTCAGTGGGCTCTTCTGAGCCAGTCAGTTACACTGTGATTCCAAGGGTTGAGAAAACGCGTTTATTTCGGGCTGAAAAACACGTTTTGAAAAGTGTTCTGTTCCTGCCCTATAACTTACATGTTGGTGACCAAAGTTGCCAAAACGTGTTTATTTGTGCTGAAAAACACGTTTTGACAACTTCTGCACACTGGGGTTAAGGGCTGACTCAGTGGGCTCTTCTGAGCCAGTCAGTTACACTGTGATTCCAAGGGTTGAGAAAACGCGTTTATTTCGGGCTGAAAAACACGTTTTGAAAAGTGTTCTGTTCCTGCCCTATAACTTACATGTTGGTGACCAAAGTTGCCAAAACGTGTTTATTTGTGCTGAAAAACACGATTTGACAATTTCTGCACACTGGGGTTAAGGGCTGACTCACTGTGCTCTTTTGAGCCAGTCAGTTACACTGTAATTCCAAGGGTTGAGAAAACGCGTTTATTTCGGGCTGAAAAACACGTTTTGAAAAGTGTTGTGTTCCTCCCCTATAACTTACATGTTGGTGACCAAAGTTGCCAAAACGTGTTTATTTGTGCTGAAAAACATGTTTTGACAACTTCTGCACACTGGGGTTAAGGGCTGACTCAGTGGGCTCTTCTGAGCCAGTCAGTTACACTGTGATTCCAAGGGTTGAGAAAACGCGTTTATTTCGGGCTGAAAAACACGTTTTGAAAAGTATGTTGTTCCTGCCCTATAACTTACATGTTGGTGACCAAAGTTGCCAAAACGTGTTTATTTGAGCTGAAAAACACGTTTTGACAACTTCTGCACACTGGGGTTAAGGGCTGACTCAGTGGGCTCTTCTGAGCCAGTCAGTTACACTGTGATTCCAAGGGTTGAGAAAACGCGTTTATTTCGGGCTGAAAAACACGTTTTGAAAAGAATGTTGTTCCTGCCCTATAACTTACATGTTGGTTTTCCAAAGTTGCCAAAACGTGTTTATTTGTGCTGAAAAACACGTTTGGCAACTTCTGCACACTGGGGTTAAGGGCTGACTCAGTGGGCTCTTCTGAGCCAGTCAGTTACACTGTGATTCCAAGGGTTGAGAAAACGCGTTTATTTCGGGCTGAAAAACACGTTTTGAAAAGTGTTGTGTTCCTCCCCTATAACTTACATGTTGGTGACCAAAGTTGCCAAAACGTGTTTATTTGTGCTGAAAAACACGTTTTGACAACTTCTGCACACTGGGGTTAAGGGCTGACTCAGTGGGCTCTTCTGAGCCAGTCAGTTACACTGTGATTCCAAGGGTTGAGAAAACGCGTTTATTTCGGGCTGAAAAACACGTTTTGAAAAGTATGTTGTTCCTGCCCTATAACTTACATGTTGGTGACCAAAGTTGCCAAAACGTGTTTATTTGTGCTGAAAAACACGTTTTGACAACTTCTGCACACTGGGGTTAAGGGCTGACTCAGTGGGCTCTTCTGAGCCAGTCAGTTACACTGTGATTCCAAGGGTTGAGAAAACGCGTTTATTTCGGGCTGAAAAACACGTTTTGAAAAGTGTTGTGTTCCTCCCCTATAACTTACATGTTGGTGACCAAAGTTGCCAAAACGTGTTTATTTGTGCTGAAAAACACGTTTTGACAACTTCTGCACACTGGGGTTAAGGGCTGACTCAGTGGGCTCTTCTGAGCCAGTCAGTTACACTGTGATTCCAAGGGTTGAGAAAACGCGTTTATTTGGGGCTGAAAAACACTTTTTGAAAAGTATGTTGTTCCTGCCCTATAACTTACATGTTGGTGACCAAAGTTGCCAAAACGTGTTTATTTGTGCTGAAAAACACGTTTTGACAATTTCTGCACACTGGGGTAAAGGGCTGACTCAGTGGGCTCTTCTGAGCCAGTCAGTTACACTGTGATTCCAAGGGTTGAGAAAACGCGTTTATTTCGGGCTGAAAAACACGTTTTGAAAAGTGTTGTGTTCCTCCCCTATAACTTACATGTTGGTGACCAAAGTTGCCAAAACGTGTTTATTTGTGCTGAAAAAAACTTTTTGACAACTTCTGCACACTGGGGTTAAGGGCTGACTCAGTGGGCTTTTCTGAGCCAGTCAGTTACACTGTGATTCCAAGGGTTGAGAAAACGCGTTTATTTCGGGCTGAAAAACACGTTTTGAAAAGAATGTTGTTCCTGCCCTATAACTTACATGTTGGTGACCAAAGTTGCCAAAACGTGTTTATTTGTGCTGAAAAACACGTTTTGACAACTTCTGCACACTGGGGTTAAGGGCTGACTCAGTGGGCTCTTCTGAGCCAGTCAGTTACACTGTGATTCCAAGGGTTGAGAAAACGCGTTTATTTCGGGCTGAAAAACACGTTTTGAAAAGTGTTGTGTTCCTCCCCTATAACTTACATGTTGGTGACCAAAGTTGCCAAAACGTGTTTATTTGTGCTGAAAAACACGTTTTGACAACTTCTGCACACTGGGGTTAAGGGCTGACTCAGTGGGCTCTTCTGAGCCAGTCAGTTACACTGTGATTCCAAGGGTTGAGAAAACGCGTTTATTTCGGGCTGAAAAACACGTTTTGAAAAGTATGTTGTTCCTGCCCTATAACTTACATGTTGGTGACCAAAGTTGCCAAAACGTGTTTATTTGTGCTGAAAAACACGTTTTGACAACTTCTGCACACTGGGGTTAAGGGCTGACTCAGTGGGCTCTTCTGAGCCAGTCAGTTACACTGTGATTCCAAGGGTTGAGAAAACGCGTTTATTTCGGGCTGAAAAACACGTTTTGAAAAGTGTTCTGTTCCTGCCCTATAACTTACATGTTGGTGACCAAAGTTGCCAAAACGTGTTTATTTGTGCTGAAAAACACGTTTTGACAACTTCTGCACACTGGGGTTAAGGGCTGACTCAGTGGGCTCTTCTGAGCCAGTCAGTTACACTGTGATTCCAAGGGTTGAGAAAACGCGTTTATTTCGGGCTGAAAAACACTTTTTGAAAAGTATGTTGTTCCTGCCCTATAACTTACATGTTGGTGACCAAAGTTGCCAAAACGTGTTTATTTGTGCTGAAAAACACGTTTTGACAACTTCTGCACACTGGGGTTAAGGGCTGACTCAGTGGGCTCTTCTGAGCCAGTCAGTTACACTGTGATTCCAAGGGTTGAGAAAACGCGTTTATTTCGGGCTGAAAAACACGTTTTGAAAAGTGTTGTGTTCCTCCCCAATAACTTACATGTTGGTGACCAAAGTTGCCAAAACGTGTTTATTTGTGCTGAAAAACATGTTTTGACAACTTCTGCACACTGGGGTTAAGGGCTGACTCAGTGGGCTCTTCTGAGCCAGTCAGTTACACTGTGATTCCAAGGGTTGAGAATCTGTCTGGTTTAGGCAAATTTTCATGAAGCTGAAAAATGCTCTTAAATGGTAGTTAAATCGGCATGCTTTTAATGCCTGGCTAGGGTTAGGGTTACAAGAACCATAGAATTTTGCCCGCTGTTGCACTTTTAGCTGCACTTTAAATGACAAAATGAAGAGAGTTTACCCATTAGAACAGGTATTCTTCACACTTTTCATCTGGCTCAGTTTTGGATAAAATCACTGGATAGGGCAATATACAAAAAGGTGACCAAAACTGTCCGAAAACTAAAAGTGCAGATAGGAGCAAATTATCACTCATCCTAAAGATAACTGGGGACCCGGAATGCGGCACTGACAGTAAAAAACTTCTACCTGTTGTGGGAATGCTAACCCTAACCCTAGCTAGGGTTTCAAATGTGCATTCCAGCAGGGTGTCTCAGAAGCCCTCCAAACATCAAAGATGATTTTTTTCCTCAAACTCCAAAAAATCAGTCTCAAACTATCAAAATGTTTTTTAAAACCTCTAGGAGATGTATCTTCTTTAATAATCTGTCTGGTTTAGGCAAATTGTCATGAAGCTGAAAAATGCTCTTAAATGGTAGTTAAATCGGCATGCTTTTAATGCCTGGCTAGGGTTAGGGTTACAAGAACCATAGAATGTTGCCCGCTGTTGCACTTTTAGCTGCACATTAAATGACAAAATGAAGAGAGTTTACCCATTAGAACAGGTATTCTTGACACTTTTCTTCTGGCTCAGTTTTGGATAAAATCACTGGATAGGGCAATGTACAAAAAGGTGACCAAAACTGTCCGAAAACTAAAAGTGCAGATAGGAGCAAATTATCACTCATCCTAAAGATAACTGGGGACCCGGAATGCAGCACTGACAGTAAAAAACTTCTACCTGTTGTGGGAATGCTAACCCTAACCCTAGCTAGGGTTTCAAATGTAAATTCCGGCAGGGTGTCTCAGAAGCCCTCCAAACATCAAAGATGATTTTTTTCCTCAAACTCCAAAAAATCAGTCTCAAACTATCAAAATGTTTTTTAAAACCTCTAGGAGATGTATCTTCTTTAATAATCTGTTTTGTTTAGGCAAATTTTCATGAAGCTGAAAAATGCTGGTAAATGGTAGTTAAATCATTTGAAACCCTAGCTAGGGTTAGGGTTAGCATTCCCACAACAGGTAGAAGTTTTTTACTGTCAGTGCTGCATTCCGGGCCCCCAGTTATCTTTAGGATGAGTGATAATTTTCTCCTATCTGCACTTTTAGTTTTCGGACAGTTTTGGTCACCTTTTTGTATATTGCCCTATCCAGTGATTTTATCCAAAACTGAGCCAGATGAAAAGTGTGAAGAATATCTGTTCTAATGGGTAAACTCTCTTCATTTTGTTAGTTAATGTTAGCTTTTAAATGGTAGTTAAATTGGCATGCTTTTAATGCCTGGCTAGGGTTAGGGTTACAAGAACCATAGAATTTTGCCCGCTGTTGCACTTTTAGCTGCACTTTAAATGACAAAATGAAGAGAGTTTACCCATTAGAACAGGTATTCTTCACACTTTTCATCTGGCTCAGTTTTGGATAAAATCACTGGATAGGGCAATATACAAAAAGGTGACCAAAACTTTCCGAAAACTAAAAGTGCAGATTTGTGAAAATGATCACTCATCCTAAAGATAACTGGGGGCCCGGAATGCAGCACTGACAGTAAAAAACTTCTACCTGTTGTGGGAATGCTAACCCTAACCCTAGCTAGGGTTTCAAATGTGCATTCCAGCAGGGTGTCTCAGAAGCCTTCCAAACATCAAAGATGAATTTTTTCCTCAAACTCCAAAAAATCAGTCTCAAACTATCAAAACGGTTTCTAAAACCTCTAGGAAATGTATCTTCTTTAGTATTCTGTCTGGTTTAGGCAAATTTTCATTAAGCTGAAAAATGCTGTTAAATGCTAGTTAAATCGGCATGCTTTTAATGTCTGGCTAGGGTTAGGGTGTCAAGAACCATAGAATTTTGCCCGCTGTTGCACTTTTAGCTGCACTTTAAATGACAAAATGAAGAGAGTTTACCCATTAGAACAGATATTCTTCACACTTTTCATCTGGCTCAGTTTTGGATAAAATCACTGGATAGGGCAATATACAAAAAGGTGAACAAAACTGTCCGAAAACTAAAAGTGCAGATAGGAGCAAATTATCACTCATCCTAAAGATAACTGGGGACCCGGAATGCAGCACTGACAGTAAAAAACTTCTACCTGTTGTGGGAATGCTAACCCTAACCCTAGCTAGGGTTTCAAATGTAAATTCCGGCAGGGTGTCTCAGAAGCCCTCCAAACATCAAAGATGAATTTTTTCCTCAAACTCCAAAAAATCAGTCTCAAACTATCAAAACGGTTTCTAAAACCTCTAGGAAATGTATCTTCTTTAATATTCTGTCTGGTTTAGGCAAATTTTCATGAAGCTGAAAAATGCTTTTAAATGGTAGTTAAATTGGCATGCTTTTAATGCCTGGCTAGGGTTAGGGTTACAAGAACCATAGAATTTTGCCCGCTGTTGCACTTTTAGCTGCACATTAAATGACAAAATGAAGAGAGTTTACCCATTAGAACAGGTATTCTTCACACTTTTCATCTGTCTCAGTTTTGGATAAAATCACTGGATAGGGCAATATACAAAAAGGTGACCAAAACTTTCCGAAAACTAAAAGTGCAGATTTGAGAAAATGATCACTCATCCTAAAGATAACTGGGGGCCCGGAATGCAGCACTGACAGTAAAAAACTTCTACCTGTTGTGGGAATGCTAACCCTAACCCTAGCTAGGCTTTCAAATGTGGATTCCAGCAGGGTGTCTCAGAAGCCCTCCAAACATCAAAGATGATTTTTTTCCTCAAACCAAAAAATATCAGTCTTAAACTATCAAAACGGTTTTTAAAAACTCTTGGAAATGTATAATCTTTAATAATCTGTTTTGTTCAGGCAAATTTTCATGAAGCTGAAAAATGCTGTTAAATGGTAGTTAAATCGGCATGCTTTTAATGCCTGGCTAGGGTTAGGGTTACAAGAACCATAGAATTTTGCCCGCTGTTGCACTTTAAGCTGCTCTTTAAATGACAAAATGAAGAGAGTTTACCCATTAGAACAGGTATTCTTCATACTTTTCATCTGGCTCAGTTTTGGATAAAATCACTGGATAGGGCAATATACAAAAAGGTGACCAAAACTGTCCGAAAACTAAAAGTGCAGATAGGAGCAAATTATCACTCATCCTAAAGATAACTGGGGGCCCGGAATGCAGCACTGACAGTAAAAAACTTCTACCTGTTGTGGGAATGCTAACCCTAACCCTAGCTAGGGTTTCAAATGTGCATTCCAGCAGGGTGTCTCAGAAGCCCTCCAAACATCAAAGATGAATTTTTTCCTCAAACTCCAAAAAATCAGTCTCAAACTATCAAAACGGTTTCTAAAACCTCTAGGAAATGTATCTTCTTTAATATTCTGTCTGGTTTAGGCAAATTGTCATGAAGCTGAAAAATGCTCTTAAATGGTAGTTAAATCGGCATGCTTTTAATGCCTGGCTAGGGTTAGGGTTACAAGAACCATAGAATTTTGCCCGCTGTTGCACTTTTAGCTGCACTTTAAATGACAAAATGAAGAGAGTTTACCCATTAGAACAGGTATTCTTCACACTTTTCATCTGGCTCAGTTTTGGATAAAATCATTGGATAGGGCAATATACAAAAAGGTGACCAAAACTGTCCGAAAACTAAAAGTGCAGATAGGAGCAAATTATCATTCACCCTTAAGATAACTGGGGGCCCGGAATGCAGCACTGACAGTAAAAAACTTCTACCTGTTGTGGAAATGCTAACCCTAACCCTAGTTAGGGTTTCAAATGTACGTTCCGGCAGGGTGTTTCAGAAGCCCTCCAAACATCAAAGATGATTTTTTTCCTCAAACTCCAAAAAATCAGTCTCAAACTATCAAAATGTTTTTTAAAACCTCTAGGAGATGTATCTTCTTTAATAATCTGTCTGGTTTAGGCAAATTTTCATGAAGCTGAAAAATGCTGTTAAATGGTAGTTAAATCGGCATGCTTTTAATGCCTCGCTAGGGTTAGGGTTACAAGAACCATAGAATGTTGCCCGCTGTTGCACTTTTAGCTGCACATTAAATGACAAAATGAAGAGAGTTTACCCATTAGAACAGGTATTCTTGACACTTTTCTTCTGGCTCAGTTTTGGATAAAATCACTGGATAGGGCAATGTACAAAAAGGTGACCAAAACTGTCCGAAAACTAAAAGTGCAGATAGGAGCAAATTATCACTCATCCTAAAGATAACTGGGGACCCGGAATGCAGCACTGACAGTAAAAAACTTCTACCTGTTGTGGGAATGCTAACCCTAACCCTAGCTAGGGTTTCAAATGTAAATTCCGGCAGGGTGTCTCAGAAGCCCTCCAAACATCAAAGATGAATTTTTTCCTCAAACTCCAAAAAATCAGTCTCAAACTATCAAAACGGTTTCTAAAACCTCTAGGAAATGTATCTTCTTTAATATTCTGTCTGGTTTAGGCAAATTTTCATGAAGCTGAAAAATGCTGTTAAATGGTAGTTAAATCGGCATGCTTTTAATGCCTGGCTAGGGTTAGGGTTACAAGAACCATAGAATTTTGCCCGCTGTTGCACTTTTAGCTGCACTTTAAATGACAAAATGAAGAGAGTTTACCCATTAGAACAGGTATTCTTCACACTTTTCATCTGGCTCAGTTTTGGATAAAATCACTGGATAGGGTATTATACAAAAAGGTGACCAAAACTGTCCGAAAACTAAAAGTGCAGATAGGAGCAAATTATCACTCATCCTAAAGATAACTGGGGACCCGGAATGCAGCACTGACAGTAAAAAACTTCTACCTGTTGTGGGAATGCTAACACTAACCCTAGCTAGGGTTTCAAATGTGCATTCCAGCAGGGTGTCTCAGAAGCCCTCCAAACATCAAAGATGATTTTTTTCCTCAAACCCAAAAAAATCAGTCTTAAACTATCAAAACGGTTTTTAAAAACTCTAGGAAATGTATCTTCTTTTTTACTGTCAGTGCCGCATTCCGGGTCCCCAGTTATCTTTAGGATGAGTGATAATTTGCTCCTATCTGCACTTTTAGTTTTCGGACAGTTTTGGTCACCTTTTTGTATATTGCCCTATCCAGTGATTTTATCCAAAACTGAGCCAGATGAAAAGTGTGAAGAATACCTGTTCTAATGGGTAAACTCTCTTCATTTTGTCATTTAAAGTGCAGCTAAAAGTGCAACAGCGGGCAAAATTCTATGGTTCTTGTAACCCTAACCCTAGCCAGGCATTAAAAGCATGCCGATTTAACTACCATTTAAGAGCATTTTTCAGCTTCATGAAAATTTGCCTAAACCAGACAGATTATTAAAGAAGATACATTTCCTAGAGGTTTTAGAAACCGTTTTGATAGTTTGAGACTGATTTTTTGGAGTTTGAGGAAAAAATTCATCTTTGATGTTTGGAGGGCTTCTGAGACACCCTGCTGGAATGCACATTTGAAACCCTAGCTAGGGTTAGGGTTAGCATTCCCACAACAGGTAGAAGTTTTTTACTGTCAGTGCTGCATTCCGGGCCCCCAGTTATCTTTAGGATGAGTGATAATTTGCTCCTATCTGCACTTTTAGTTTTCGGACAGTTTTGGTCACCTTTTTGTATATTGCCCTATCCAGTGATTTTATCCAAAACTGAGCCAGATGAAAAGTGTGAAGAATACCTGTTCTAATGGGTAAACTCTCTTCATTTTGTCATTTAAAGAGCAGCTTAAAGTGCAACAGCGGGCAAAATTCTATGGTTCTTGTAACCCTAACCCTAGCCAGGCATTAAAAGCATGCCGATTTAACTACATTTAACAGCATTTTTCAGCTTCATGAAAATTTGCCTGAACAAAACAGATTATTAAAGATGATACATTTCCTAGAGTTTTTAAAAACCGTTTTGATAGTTTAAGACTGATATTTTTTGGTTTGAGGAAAAAAATCATCTTTGATGTTTGGAGGGCTTCTGAGACATCCTGCTGGAATCCACATTTGAAAACCTAGCTAGGATTAGGGTTAGCATTCCCACAACAGGTAGAAGTTTTTTACTGTCAGTGCTGCATTCCGGGCCCCCAGTTATCTTTAGGATGAGTGATCATTTTCTCAAATCTGCACTTTTAGTTTTCGGAAAGTTTTGGTCACCTTTTTGTATATTGCCCTATCCAGTGATTTTATCCAAAACTGAGCCAGATGAAAAGTGTGAAGAATACCTGTTCTAATGGGTAAACTCTCTTCATTTTGTCATTTAAAGTGCAGCTAAAAGTGCAACAGCGGGCAAAATTCTATGGTTCTTGTAACCCTAACCCTAGCCAGGCATTAAAAGCATGCCGATTTAACTACCATTTAAAAGCATTTTTCAGCTTCATGAAAATTTGCCTAAACCAGACAGAATATTAGAGAAGATACATTTCCTAGAGGTTTTAGAAACCGTTTTGATAGTTTGAGACTGATTTTTTGGAGTTTGAGGAAAAAAATCATCTTTGATGTTTGGAGGGCTTCTGAGACACCCTGCCGGAATTTACATTTGAAACCCTAGCTAGGGTTAGGGTTAGCATTCCCACAACAGGTAGAAGTTTTTTACTGTCAGTGCTGCATTCCGGGTCCCCAGTTATCTTTAGGATGAGTGATAATTTGCTCCTATCTGCACATTTAGTTTTCGGACAGTTTTGTTCACCTTTCTGTATATTGCCCTATCCAGTGATTTTATCCAAAACTGAGCCAGATGAAAAGTGTGAAGAATATCTGTTCTAATGGGTAAACTCTCTTCATTTTGTCATTTAAAGTGCAGCTAAAAGTGCAACAGCGGGCAAAATTCTATGGTTCTTGACACCCTAACCCTAGCCAGACATTAAAAGCATGCCGATTTAACTACCATTTAACAGCATTTTTCAGCTTCATGAAAATTTGCCTAAACCAGACAGAATACTAAAGAAGATACATTTCCTAGAGGTTTTAGAAACCGTTTTGATAGTTTGAGACTGATTTTTTGGAGTTTGAGGAAAAAATTCATCTTTGATGTTTGGAAGGCTTCTGAGACACCCTGCTGGAATCCACATTTGAAACCCTAGCTAGGGTTAGGGTTAGCATTCCCACAACAGGTAGAAGTTTTTTACTGTCAGTGCTGCATTCCGGGCCCCCAGTTATCTTTAGGATGAGTGATAATTTTCTCCTATCTGCACTTTTAGTTTTCGGACAGTTTTGGTCACCTTTTTGTATATTGCCCTATCCAGTGATTTTATCCAAAACTGAGCCAGATGAAAAGTGTGAAGAATATCTGTTCTAATGGGTAAACTCTCTTCATTTTGTCATTTAAAGTGCAGCTAAAAGTGCAACAGCGGGCAAAATTCTATGGTTCTTGTAACCCTAACCCTAGCCAGGCATTAAAAGCATGCCGATTTAACTACCATTTAACAGCATTTTTCAGCTTCATGAAAATTTGCCTAAACCAGACAGAATATTAAAGAAGATACATTTCCTAGAGGTTTTAGAAACCGTTTTGATAGTTTGAGACTGATTTTTTGGAGTTTGAGGAAAAAATTCATCTTTGATGTTTGGAGGGCTTCTGAGACACCCTGCCGGAATTTACATTTGAAACCCTAGCTAGGGTTAGGGTTAGCATTCCCACAACAGGTAGAAGTTTTTTACTGTCAGTGCTGCATTCCGGGTCCCCAGTTATCTTTAGGATGAGTGATAATTTGCTCCTATCTGCACTTTTAGTTTTCGGACAGTTTTGGTCACCTTTTTGTACATTGCCCTATCCAGTGATTTTATCCAAAACTGAGCCAGAAGAAAAGTGTCAAGAATACCTGTTCTAATGGGTAAACTCTCTTCATTTTGTCATTTAATGTGCAGCTAAAAGTGCAACAGCGGGCAACATTCTATGGTTCTTGTAACCCTAACCCTAGCCAGGCATTAAAAGCATGCCGATTTAACTACCATTTAACAGCATTTTTCAGCTTCATGAAAATTTGCCTAAACCAGACAGATTATTAAAGAAGATACATCTCCTAGAGGTTTTAAAAAACATTTTGATAGTTTGAGACTGATTTTTTGGAGTTTGAGGAAAAAATCATCTTTGATGTTTGGAGGGCTTCTGAAACACCCTGCCGGAACGTACATTTGAAACCCTAACTAGGGTTAGGGTTAGCATTTCCACAACAGGTAGAAGTTTTTTACTGTCAGTGCTGCATTCCGGGCCCCCAGTTATCTTAAGGGTGAATGATAATTTGCTCCTATCTGCACTTTTAGTTTTCGGACAGTTTTGGTCACCTTTTTGTATATTGCCCTATCCAATGATTTTATCCAAAACTGAGCCAGATGAAAAGTGTGAAGAATACCTGTTCTAATGGGTAAACTCTCTTCATTTTGTCATTTAAAGTGCAGCTAAAAGTGCAACAGCGGGCAAAATTCTATGGTTCTTGTAACCCTAACCCTAGCCAGGCATTAAAAGCATGCCGATTTAACTACCATTTAAGAGCATTTTTCAGCTTCATGACAATTTGCCTAAACCAGACAGAATATTAAAGAAGATACATTTCCTAGAGGTTTTAGAAACCGTTTTGATAGTTTGAGACTGATTTTTTGGAGTTTGAGGAAAAAATTCATCTTTGATGTTTGGAGGGCTTCTGAGAAACCCTGCTGGAATGCACATTTGAAACCCTAGCTAGGGTTAGGGTTAGCATTCCCACAACAGGTAGAAGTTTTTTACTGTCAGTGCTGCATTCCGGGCCCCCAGTTATCTTTAGGATGAGTGATAATTTGCTCCTATCTGCACTTTTAGTTTTCGGACAGTTTTGGTCACCTTTTTGTATATTGCCCTATCCAGTGATTTTATCCAAAACTGAGCCAGATGAAAAGTATGAAGAATACCTGTTCTAATGGGTAAACTCTCTTCATTTTGTCATTTAAAGAGCAGCTTAAAGTGCAACAGCGGGCAAAATTCTATGGTTCTTGTAACCCTAACCCTAGCCAGGCATTAAAAGCATGCCGATTTAACTACCATTTAACAGCATTTTTCAGCTTCATGAAAATTTGCCTGAACAAAACAGATTATTAAAGATGATACATTTCCAAGAGTTTTTAAAAACCGTTTTGATAGTTTAAGACTGATATTTTTTGGTTTGAGGAAAAAAATCATCTTTGATGTTTGGAGGGCTTCTGAGACACCCTGCTGGAATCCACATTTGAAAGCCTAGCTAGGGTTAGGGTTAGCATTCCCACAACAGGTAGAAGTTTTTTACTGTCAGTGCTGCATTCCGGGCCCCCAGTTATCTTTAGGATGAGTGATCATTTTCTCAAATCTGCACTTTTAGTTTTCGGAAAGTTTTGGTCACCTTTTTGTATATTGCCCTATCCAGTGATTTTATCCAAAACTGAGACAGATGAAAAGTGTGAAGAATACCTGTTCTAATGGGTAAACTCTCTTCATTTTGTCATTTAAAGTGCAGCTAAAAGTGCAACAGCGGGCAAAATTCTATGGTTCTTGTAACCCTAACCCTAGCCAGGCATTAAAAGCATGCCGATTTAACTACCATTTAAGAGCATTTTTCAGCTTCATGAAAATTTGCCTAAACCAGACAGATTATTAAAGAAGATACATTTCCGAGAGGTTTTAGAAACCGTTTTGATAGTTTGAGACTGATTTTTTGGAGTTTGAGGAAAAAATTCATCTTTGATGTTTGGAGGGCTTCTGAGACACCCTGCTGGAATGCACATTTGAAACCCTAGCTAGGGTTAGGGTTAGCATTCACACAACAGGTAGAAGTTTTTTACTGTCAGTGCTGCATTCCGGGCCCCCAGTTATCTTTAGGATGAGTGATAATTTGCTCCTATCTGCACTTTTAGTTTTCGGACAGTTTTGGTCACCTTTTTGTATATTGCCCTATCCAGTGATTTTATCCAAAACTGAGCCAGATGAAAAGTGTGAAGAATACCTGTTCTAATGGGTAAACTCTCTTCATTTTGTCATTTAAAGAGCAGCTTAAAGTGCAACAGCGGGCAAAATTCTATGGTTCTTGTAACCCTAACCCTAGCCAGGCATTAAAAGCATGCCGATTTAACTACATTTAACAGCATTTTTCAGCTTCATGAAAATTTGCCTGAACAAAACAGATTATTAAAGATGATACATTTCCTAGAGTTTTTAAAAACCGTTTTGATAGTTTAAGACTGATATTTTTTGGTTTGAGGAAAAAAATCATCTTTGATGTTTGGAGGGCTTCTGAGACATCCTGCTGGAATCCACATTTGAAAACCTAGCTAGGATTAGGGTTAGCATTCCCACAACAGGTAGAAGTTTTTTACTGTCAGTGCTGCATTCCGGGCCCCCAGTTATCTTTAGGATGAGTGATCATTTTCTCAAATCTGCACTTTTAGTTTTCGGAAAGTTTTGGTCACCTTTTTGTATATTGCCCTATCCAGTGATTTTATCCAAAACTGAGCCAGATGAAAAGTGTGAAGAATACCTGTTCTAATGGGTAAACTCTCTTCATTTTGTCATTTAAAGTGCAGCTAAAAGTGCAACAGCGGGCAAAATTCTATGGTTCTTGTAACCCTAACCCTAGCCAGGCATTAAAAGCATGCCGATTTAACTACCATTTAAAAGCATTTTTCAGCTTCATGAAAATTTGCCTAAACCAGACAGAATATTAGAGAAGATACATTTCCTAGAGGTTTTAGAAACCGTTTTGATAGTTTGAGACTGATTTTTTGGAGTTTGAGGAAAAAAATCATCTTTGATGTTTGGAGGGCTTCTGAGACACCCTGCCGGAATTTACATTTGAAACCCTAGCTAGGGTTAGGGTTAGCATTCCCACAACAGGTAGAAGTTTTTTACTGTCAGTGCTGCATTCCGGGTCCCCAGTTATCTTTAGGATGAGTGATAATTTGCTCCTATCTGCACATTTAGTTTTCGGACAGTTTTGTTCACCTTTCTGTATATTGCCCTATCCAGTGATTTTATCCAAAACTGAGCCAGATGAAAAGTGTGAAGAATATCTGTTCTAATGGGTAAACTCTCTTCATTTTGTCATTTAAAGTGCAGCTAAAAGTGCAACAGCGGGCAAAATTCTATGGTTCTTGACACCCTAACCCTAGCCAGACATTAAAAGCATGCCGATTTAACTACCATTTAACAGCATTTTTCAGCTTCATGAAAATTTGCCTAAACCAGACAGAATACTAAAGAAGATACATTTCCTAGAGGTTTTAGAAACCGTTTTGATAGTTTGAGACTGATTTTTTGGAGTTTGAGGAAAAAATTCATCTTTGATGTTTGGAAGGCTTCTGAGACACCCTGCTGGAATCCACATTTGAAACCCTAGCTAGGGTTAGGGTTAGCATTCCCACAACAGGTAGAAGTTTTTTACTGTCAGTGCTGCATTCCGGGCCCCCAGTTATCTTTAGGATGAGTGATAATTTTCTCCTATCTGCACTTTTAGTTTTCGGACAGTTTTGGTCACCTTTTTGTATATTGCCCTATCCAGTGATTTTATCCAAAACTGAGCCAGATGAAAAGTGTGAAGAATATCTGTTCTAATGGGTAAACTCTCTTCATTTTGTCATTTAAAGTGCAGCTAAAAGTGCAACAGCGGGCAAAATTCTATGGTTCTTGTAACCCTAACTCTAGCCAGGCATTAAAAGCATGCCGATTTAACTACCATTTAACAGCATTTTTCAGCTTCATGAAAATTTGCCTAAACCAGACAGAATATTAAAGAAGATACATTTCCTAGAGGTTTTAGAAACCGTTTTGATAGTTTGAGACTGATTTTTTGGAGTTTGAGGAAAAAATTCATCTTTGATGTTTGGAGGGCTTCTGAGACACCCTGCCGGAATTTACATTTGAAACCCTAGCTAGGGTTAGGGTTAGCATTCCCACAACAGGTAGAAGTTTTTTACTGTCAGTGCTGCATTCCGGGTCCCCAGTTATCTTTAGGATGAGTGATAATTTGCTCCTATCTGCACTTTTAGTTTTCGGACAGTTTTGGTCACCTTTTTGTACATTGCCCTATCCAGTGATTTTATCCAAAACTGAGCCAGAAGAAAAGTGTCAAGAATACCTGTTCTAATGGGTAAACTCTCTTCATTTTGTCATTTAATGTGCAGCTAAAAGTGCAACAGCGGGCAACATTCTATGGTTCTTGTAACCCTAACCCTAGCCAGGCATTAAAAGCATGCCGATTTAACTACCATTTAACAGCATTTTTCAGCTTCATGAAAATTTGCCTAAACCAGACAGATTATTAAAGAAGATACATCTCCTAGAGGTTTTAAAAAACATTTTGATAGTTTGAGACTGATTTTTTGGAGTTTGAGGAAAAAATCATCTTTGATGTTTGGAGGGCTTCTGAAACACCCTGCCGGAACGTACATTTGAAACCCTAACTAGGGTTAGGGTTAGCATTTCCACAACAGGTAGAAGTTTTTTACTGTCAGTGCTGCATTCCGGGCCCCCAGTTATCTTAAGGGTGAATGATAATTTGCTCCTATCTGCACTTTTAGTTTTCGGACAGTTTTGGTCACCTTTTTGTATATTGCCCTATCCAATGATTTTATCCAAAACTGAGCCAGATGAAAAGTGTGAAGAATACCTGTTCTAATGGGTAAACTCTCTTCATTTTGTCATTTAAAGTGCAGCTAAAAGTGCAACAGCGGGCAAAATTCTATGGTTCTTGTAACCCTAACCCTAGCCAGGCATTAAAAGCATGCCGATTTAACTACCATTTAAGAGCATTTTTCAGCTTCATGACAATTTGCCTAAACCAGACAGAATATTAAAGAAGATACATTTCCTAGAGGTTTTAGAAACCGTTTTGATAGTTTGAGACTGATTTTTTGGAGTTTGAGGAAAAAATTCATCTTTGATGTTTGGAGGGCTTCTGAGAAACCCTGCTGGAATGCACATTTGAAACCCTAGCTAGGGTTAGGGTTAGCATTCCCACAACAGGTAGAAGTTTTTTACTGTCAGTGCTGCATTCCGGGCCCCCAGTTATCTTTAGGATGAGTGATAATTTGCTCCTATCTGCACTTTTAGTTTTCGGACAGTTTTGGTCACCTTTTTGTATATTGCCCTATCCAGTGATTTTATCCAAAACTGAGCCAGATGAAAAGTATGAAGAATACCTGTTCTAATGGGTAAACTCTCTTCATTTTGTCATTTAAAGAGCAGCTTAAAGTGCAACAGCGGGCAAAATTCTATGGTTCTTGTAACCCTAACCCTAGCCAGGCATTAAAAGCATGCCGATTTAACTACCATTTAACAGCATTTTTCAGCTTCATGAAAATTTGCCTGAACAAAACAGATTATTAAAGATGATACATTTCCAAGAGTTTTTAAAAACCGTTTTGATAGTTTAAGACTGATATTTTTTGGTTTGAGGAAAAAAATCATCTTTGATGTTTGGAGGGCTTCTGAGACACCCTGCTGGAATCCACATTTGAAAGCCTAGCTAGGGTTAGGGTTAGCATTCCCACAACAGGTAGAAGTTTTTTACTGTCAGTGCTGCATTCCGGGCCCCCAGTTATCTTTAGGATGAGTGATCATTTTCTCAAATCTGCACTTTTAGTTTTCGGAAAGTTTTGGTCACCTTTTTGTATATTGCCCTATCCAGTGATTTTATCCAAAACTGAGACAGATGAAAAGTGTGAAGAATACCTGTTCTAATGGGTAAACTCTCTTCATTTTGTCATTTAATGTGCAGCTAAAAGTGCAACAGCGGGCAAAATTCTATGGTTCTTGTAACCCTAACCCTAGCCAGGCATTAAAAGCATGCCAATTTAACTACCATTTAAAAGCATTTTTCAGCTTCATGAAAATTTGCCTAAACCAGACAGAATATTAAAGAAGATACATTTCCTAGAGGTTTTAGAAACCGTTTTGATAGTTTGAGACTGATTTTTTGGAGTTTGAGGAAAAAATTCATCTTTGATGTTTGGAGGGCTTCTGAGACACCCTGCCGGAATTTACATTTGAAACCCTAGCTAGGGTTAGGGTTAGCATTCCCACAACAGGTAGAAGTTTTTTACTGTCAGTGCTGCATTCCGGGTCCCCAGTTATCTTTAGGATGAGTGATAATTTGCTCCTATCTGCACTTTTAGTTTTCGGACAGTTTTGTTCACCTTTTTGTATATTGCCCTATCCAGTGATTTTATCCAAAACTGAGCCAGATGAAAAGTGTGAAGAATATCTGTTCTAATGGGTAAACTCTCTTCATTTTGTCATTTAAAGTGCAGCTAAAAGTGCAACAGCGGGCAAAATTCTATGGTTCTTGACACCCTAACCCTAGCCAGACATTAAAAGCATGCCGATTTAACTAGCATTTAACAGCATTTTTCAGCTTCATGAAAATTTGCCTAAACCAGACAGAATACTAAAGAAGATACATTTCCTAGAGGTTTTCGAAACCGTTTTGATAGTTTGAGACTGATTTTTTGGAGTTTGAGGAAAAAATTCATCTTTGATGTTTGGAAGGCTTCTGAGACACCCTGCTGGAATGCACATTTGAAACCCTAGCTAGGGTTAGGGTTAGCATTCCCACAACAGGTAGAAGTTTTTTACTGTCAGTGCTGCATTCCGGGCCCCCAGTTATCTTTAGGATGAGTGATCATTTTCACAAATCTGCACTTTTAGTTTTCGGAAAGTTTTGGTCACCTTTTTGTATATTGCCCTATCCAGTGATTTTATCCAAAACTGAGCCAGATGAAAAGTGTGAAGAATACCTGTTCTAATGGGTAAACTCTCTTCATTTTGTCATTTAAAGTGCAGCTAAAAGTGCAACAGCGGGCAAAATTCTATGGTTCTTGTAACCCTAACCCTAGCCAGGCATTAAAAGCATGCCAATTTAACTACCATTTAAAAGCTAACATTAACTAACAAAATGAAGAGAGTTTACCCATTAGAACAGATATTCTTCACACTTTTCATCTGGCTCAGTTTTGGATAAAATCACTGGATAGGGCAATATACAAAAAGGTGACCAAAACTGTCCGAAAACTAAAAGTGCAGATAGGAGAAAATTATCACTCATCCTAAAGATAACTGGGGGCCCGGAATGCAGCACTGACAGTAAAAAACTTCTACCTGTTGTGGGAATGCTAACCCTAACCCTAGCTAGGGTTTCAAATGATTTAACTACCATTTACCAGCATTTTTCAGCTTCATGAAAATTTGCCTAAACAAAACAGATTATTAAAGAAGATACATTTCCTAGAGGTTTTAGAAACCGTTTTGATAGTTTGAGACTGATTTTTTGGAGTTTGAGGAAAAAAATCATCTTTGATGTTTGGAGGGCTTCTGAGACACCCTGCCGGAATTTACATTTGAAACCCTAGCTAGGGTTAGGGTTAGCATTCCCACAACAGGTAGAAGTTTTTTACTGTCAGTGCTGCATTCCGGGTCCCCAGTTATCTTTAGGATGAGTGATAATTTGCTCCTATCTGCACTTTTAGTTTTCGGACAGTTTTGGTCACCTTTTTGTACATTGCCCTATCCAGTGATTTTATCCAAAACTGAGCCAGAAGAAAAGTGTCAAGAATACCTGTTCTAATGGGTAAACTCTCTTCATTTTGTCATTTAATGTGCAGCTAAAAGTGCAACAGCGGGCAACATTCTATGGTTCTTGTAACCCTAACCCTAGCCAGGCATTAAAAGCATGCCGATTTAACTACCATTTAACAGCATTTTTCAGCTTCATGAAAATTTGCCTAAACCAGACAGATTATTAAAGAAGATACATCTCCTAGAGGTTTTAAAAAACATTTTGATAGTTTGAGACTGATTTTTTGGAGTTTGAGGAAAAAAATCATCTTTGATGTTTGGAGGGCTTCTGAGACACCCTGCCGGAATTTACATTTGAAACCCTAGCTAGGGTTAGGGTTAGCATTCCCACAACAGGTAGAAGTTTTTTACTGTCAGTGCTGCATTCCGGGCCCCCAGTTATCTTAAGGGTGAATGATAATTTGCTCCTATCTGCACTTTTAGTTTTCGGACAGTTTTGGTCACCTTTTTGTATATTGCCCTATCCAATGATTTTATCCAAAACTGAGCCAGATGAAAAGTGTGAAGAATACCTGTTCTAATGGGTAAACTCTCTTCATATTGACATTTAAAGTGCAGCTAAAAGTGCAACAGCGTCAAAATTCTATGGTTCTTGTAACCCTAACCCTAGCCAGACATTAAAAGCATGCCGATTTAACTACCATTTAAGAGCATTTTTCAGCTTCATGACAATTTGCCTAAACCAGACAGATTATTAAAGAAGATACTTTTCCTAGAGGTTTTAGAAACCGTTTTGATAGTTTGAGACTGATTTTTTGGAGTTTGAGAAAAAATTCAACTTTGATGGAGGGCTTCTGAGACACCCTGCTGGAATGCACATTTGAAACCCTAGCTAGGGTTAGGGTTAGCATTCCCACAACAGGTAGAAGTTTTTTACTGTCAGTGCCGCATTCCGGGTCCCCAGTTATCTTTAGGATGAGTGATAATTTGCTCCTATCTGCACTTTTAGTTTTCGGACAGTTTTGGTCACCTTTTTGTATATTGCCCTATCCAGTGATTTTATCCAAAACTGAGCCAGATGAAAAGTGTGAAGAATACCTGTTCTAATGGGTAAACTCTCTTCATTTTGTCATTTAAAGTGCAGCTAAAAGTGCAACAGCGGGCAAAATTCTATGGTTCTTGTAACCCTAACCCTAGCCAGGCATTAAAAGCATGCCGATTTAACTACCATTTAAGAGCATTTTTCAGCTTCATGAAAATTTGCCTAAACCAGACAGATTATTAAAGAAGATACATTTCCTAGAGGTTTTAGAAACCGTTTTGATAGTTTGAGAATGATTTTTTGGAGTTTGACGAAAAAATTCAGCTTTGATGTTTGGAGGGCTTCTGAGACACCCTGCTGGAATGCACATTTGAAACCCTAGCTAGGGTTAGGGTTAGCATTCCCACAACAGGTAGAAGTTTTTTACTGTCAGTGCTGCATTCCGGGCCCCCAGTTATCTTTAGGGTGAATGATAATTTGCTCCTATCTGCACTTTTAGTTTTCGGACAGTTTTGGTCACCTTTTTGTATATTGCCCTATCCAGTGATTTTATCCAAAACTGAGCCAGATGAAAAGTGTGAAGAATACCTGTTCTAATGGGTAAACTCTCTTCATTTTGTCATTTAAAGTGCAGCTAAAAGTGCAACAGCGGGCAAAATTCTATGGTTCTTGTAACCCTAACCCTAGCCAGGCATTAAAAGCATGCCGATTAACTACCATTTAAGAGCATTTTTCAGCTTCATGACAATTTGCCTAAACCAGACAGAATATTAAAGAAGATACATTTCCTAGAGGTTTTAGAAACCGTTTTGATAGTTTGAGACTGATTTTTTGGAGTTTGAGGAAAAAATTCATCTTTGATGTTTGGAGGGCTTCTGAGACACCCTGCTGGAATGCACATTTGAAACCCTAGCTAGGGTTAGGGTTAGCATTCCCACAACAGGTAGAAGTTTTTTACTGTCAGTGCTGCATTCCGGGCCCCCAGTTATCTTTAGGATGAGTGATAATTTGCTCCTATCTGCACTTTTAGTTTTCGGACAGTTTTGGTCACCTTTTTGTATATTGCCCTATCCAGTGATTTTATCCAAAACTGAGCCAGATGAAAAGTGTGAAGAATACCTGTTCTAATGGGTAAACTCTCTTCATTTTGACATTTAAAGTGCAGCTTAAAGTGCAACAGCGGGCAAAATTCTATGGTTCTTGTAACCCTAACCCTAGCCAGGCATTAAAAGCATGCCGATTTAACTACCATTTAACAGCATTTTTCAGCTTCATGAAAATTTGCCTGAACAAAACAGATTATTAAAGATGATACATTTCCTAGAGTTTTTAAAAACCGTTTTGATAGTTTAAGACTGATATTTTTTGGTTTGAGGAAAAAAATCATCTTTGATGTTTGGAGGGCTTCTGAGACACCCTGCTGGAATCCACATTTGAAACCCTAGCTAGGGTTAGGGTTAGCATTCCCACAACAGGTAGAAGTTTTTTACTGTCAGTGCTGCATTCCGGGCCCCCAGTTATCTTTAGGATGAGTGATCATTTTCACAAATCTGCACTTTTAGTTTTCGGAAAGTTTTGGTCACCTTTTTGTATATTGCCCTATCCAGTGATTTTATCCAAAACTGAGCCAGATGAAAAGTGTGAAGAATACCTGTTCTAATGGGTAAACTCTCTTCATTTTGTCATTTAAAGTGCAGCTAAAAGTGCAACAGCGGGCAAAATTCTATGGTTCTTGTAACCCTAACCCTAGCCAGGCATTAAAAGCATGCCAATTTAACTACCATTTAAAAGCATTTTTCAGCTTCATGAAAATTTGCCTAAACCAGACAGAATATTAAAGAAGATACATTTCCTAGAGGTTTTAGAAACCGTTTTGATAGTTTGAGACTGATTTTTATGAGTTTGAGGAAAAAATTCAGCTTTGATGTTTGGAGGGCTTCTGAGACACCCTGCCGGAATTTACATTTGAAACCCTAGCTAGGGTTAGGGTTAGCATTCCCACAACAGGTAGAAGTTTTTTACTGTCAGTGCTGCATTCAGGGTCCCCAGTTATCTTTAGGATGAGTGATAATTTGCTCCTATCTGCACTTTTAGTTTTCGGACAGTTTTGGTCACCTTTTTGTATATTGCCCTATCCAGTGATTTTATCCAAAACTGAGCCAGATGAAAAGTGTGAAGAATACCTGTTCTAATGGGTAAACTCTCTTCATTTTGTCATTTAAAGTGCAGCTAAAAGTGCAACAGCGGGCAAAATTCTATGGTTCTTGTAACCCTAACCCTAGCCAGGCATTAAAAGCATGCCGATTTAACTACCATTTAAAAGCATTTTTCAGCTTCATGAAAATTTGCCTAAACCAGACAGAATATTAGAGAAGATACATTTCCTAGAGGTTTTAGAAACCGTTTTGATAGTTTGAGACTGATTTTTTGGAGTTTGAGGAAAAAAATCATCTTTGATGTTTGGAGGGCTTCTGAGACACCCTGCCGGAATTTACATTTGAAACCCTAGCTAGGGTTAGGGTTAGCATTCCCACAACAGGTAGAAGTTTTTTACTGTCAGTGCTGCATTCCGGGTCCCCAGTTATCTTTAGGATGAGTGATAATTTGCTCCTATCTGCACATTTAGTTTTCGGACAGTTTTGTTCACCTTTTTGTATATTGCCCTATCCAGTGATTTTATCCAAAACTGAGCCAGATGAAAAGTGTGAAGAATATCTGTTCTAATGGGTAAACTCTCTTCATTTTGTCATTTAAAGTGCAGCTAAAAGTGCAACAGCGGGCAAAATTCTATGGTTCTTGTAACCCTAACCCTAGCCAGACATTAAAAGCATGCCGATTTAACTACCATTTAACAGCATTTTTCAGCTTCATGAAAATTTGCCTAAACCAGACAGAATACTAAAGAAGATACATTTCCTAGAGGTTTTAGAAACCGTTTTGATAGTTTGAGACTGATTTTTTGGAGTTTGAGGAAAAAATTCATCTTTGATGTTTGGAAGGCTTCTGAGACACCCTGCTGGAATCCACATTTGAAACCCTAGCTAGGGTTAGGGTTAGCATTCCCACAACAGGTAGAAGTTTTTTACTGTCAGTGCTGCATTCCGGGCCCCCAGTTATCTTTAGGATGAGTGATAATTTTCTCCTATCTGCACTTTTAGTTTTCGGACAGTTTTGGTCACCTTTTTGTATATTGCCCTATCCAGTGATTTTATCCAAAACTGAGCCAGATGAAAAGTGTGAAGAATATCTGTTCTAATGGGTAAACTCTCTTCATTTTGTCAGTTAAAGTGCAGCTAAAAGTGCAACAGCGGGCAAAATTCTATGGTTCTTGTAACCCTAACCCTAGCCAGGCATTAAAAGCATGCCGATTTAACTACCATTTACCAGCATTTTTCAGCTTCATGAAAATTTGCCTAAACAAAACAGATTATTAAAGAAGATACATTTCCTAGAGTTTTTAAAAACCGTTTTGATAGTTTAAGACTGATTTTTTTGGGTTTGAGGAAAAAAATCATCTTTGATGTTTGGAGGGCTTCTGAGACACCCTGCTGGAATCCACATTTGAAAGCCTAGCTAGGGTTAGGGTTAGCATTCCCACAACAGGTAGAAGTTTTTTACTGTCAGTGCTGCATTCCGGGCCCCCAGTTATCTTTAGGATGAGTGATCATTTTCTCAAATCTGCACTTTTAGTTTTCGGAAAGTTTTGGTCACCTTTTTGTATATTGCCCTATCCAGTGATTTTATCCAAAACTGAGACAGATGAAAAGTGTGAAGAATACCTGTTCTAATGGGTAAACTCTCTTCATTTTGTCATTTAAAGTGCAGCTAAAAGTGCAACAGCGGGCAAAATTCTATGGTTCTTGTAACCCTAACCCTAGCCAGGCATTAAAAGCATGCCGATTTAACTACCATTTAAGAGCATTTTTCAGCTTCATGAAAATTTGCCTAAACCAGACAGATTATTAAAGAAGATACATTTCCTAGAGGTTTTAGAAACCGTTTTGATAGTTTGAGACTGATTTTTTGGAGTTTGAGGAAAAAATTCATCTTTGATGTTTGGAGGGCTTCTGAGACACCCTGCTGGAATGCACATTTGAAACCCTAGCTAGGGTTAGGGTTAGCATTCCCACAACAGGTAGAAGTTTTTTACTGTCAGTGCTGCATTCCGGGCCCCCAGTTATCTTTAGGATGAGTGATAATTTGCTCCTATCTGCACTTTTAGTTTTCGGACAGTTTTGGTCACCTTTTTGTATATTGCCCTATCCAGTGATTTTATCCAAAACTGAGCCAGATGAAAAGTGTGAAGAATACCTGTTCTAATGGGTAAACTCTCTTCATTTTGTCATTTAAAGAGCAGCTTAAAGTGCAACAGCGGGCAAAATTCTATGGTTCTTGTAACCCTAACCCTAGCCAGGCATTAAAAGCATGCCGATTTAACTACATTTAACAGCATTTTTCAGCTTCATGAAAATTTGCCTGAACAAAACAGATTATTAAAGATGATACATTTCCTAGAGTTTTTAAAAACCGTTTTGATAGTTTAAGACTGATATTTTTTGGTTTGAGGAAAAAAATCATCTTTGATGTTTGGAGGGCTTCTGAGACATCCTGCTGGAATCCACATTTGAAAACCTAGCTAGGATTAGGGTTAGCATTCCCACAACAGGTAGAAGTTTTTTACTGTCAGTGCTGCATTCCGGGCCCCCAGTTATCTTTAGGATGAGTGATCATTTTCTCAAATCTGCACTTTTAGTTTTCGGAAAGTTTTGGTCACCTTTTTGTATATTGCCCTATCCAGTGATTTTATCCAAAACTGAGACAGATGAAAAGTGTGAAGAATACCTGTTCTAATGGGTAAACTCTCTTCATTTTGTCATTTAAAGTGCAGCTAAAAGTGCAACAGCGGGCAAAATTCTATGGTTCTTGTAACCCTAACCCTAGCCAGGCATTAAAAGCATGCCGATTTAACTACCATTTAAGAGCATTTTTCAGCTTCATGAAAATTTGCCTAAACCAGACAGATTATTAAAGAAGATACATTTCCTAGAGGTTTTAGAAACCGTTTTGATAGTTTGAGACTGATTTTTTGGAGTTTGAGGAAAAAATTCATCTTTGATGTTTGGAGGGCTTCTGAGACACCCTGCTGGAATGCACATTTGAAACCCTAGCTAGGGTTAGGGTTAGCATTCCCACAACAGGTAGAAGTTTTTTACTGTCAGTGCTGCATTCCGGGCCCCCAGTTATCTTTAGGATGAGTGATAATTTGCTCCTATCTGCACTTTTAGTTTTCGGACAGTTTTGGTCACCTTTTTGTATATTGCCCTATCCAGTGATTTTATCCAAAACTGAGCCAGATGAAAAGTGTGAAGAATACCTGTTCTAATGGGTAAACTCTCTTCATTTTGTCATTTAAAGAGCAGCTTAAAGTGCAACAGCGGGCAAAATTCTATGGTTCTTGTAACCCTAACCCTAGCCAGGCATTAAAAGCATGCCGATTTAACTACATTTAACAGCATTTTTCAGCTTCATGAAAATTTGCCTGAACAAAACAGATTATTAAAGATGATACATTTCCTAGAGTTTTTAAAAACCGTTTTGATAGTTTAAGACTGATATTTTTTGGTTTGAGGAAAAAAATCATCTTTGATGTTTGGAGGGCTTCTGAGACATCCTGCTGGAATCCACATTTGAAAACCTAGCTAGGATTAGGGTTAGCATTCCCACAACAGGTAGAAGTTTTTTACTGTCAGTGCTGCATTCCGGGCCCCCAGTTATCTTTAGGATGAGTGATCATTTTCTCAAATCTGCACTTTTAGTTTTCGGAAAGTTTTGGTCACCTTTTTGTATATTGCCCTATCCAGTGATTTTATCCAAAACTGAGCCAGATGAAAAGTGTGAAGAATACCTGTTCTAATGGGTAAACTCTCTTCATTTTGTCATTTAAAGTGCAGCTAAAAGTGCAACAGCGGGCAAAATTCTATGGTTCTTGTAACCCTAACCCTAGCCAGGCATTAAAAGCATGCCGATTTAACTACCATTTAAAAGCATTTTTCAGCTTCATGAAAATTTGCCTAAACCAGACAGAATATTAGAGAAGATACATTTCCTAGAGGTTTTAGAAACCGTTTTGATAGTTTGAGACTGATTTTTTGGAGTTTGAGGAAAAAAATCATCTTTGATGTTTGGAGGGCTTCTGAGACACCCTGCCGGAATTTACATTTGAAACCCTAGCTAGGGTTAGGGTTAGCATTCCCACAACAGGTAGAAGTTTTTTACTGTCAGTGCTGCATTCCGGGTCCCCAGTTATCTTTAGGATGAGTGATAATTTGCTCCTATCTGCACATTTAGTTTTCGGACAGTTTTGTTCACCTTTCTGTATATTGCCCTATCCAGTGATTTTATCCAAAACTGAGCCAGATGAAAAGTGTGAAGAATATCTGTTCTAATGGGTAAACTCTCTTCATTTTGTCATTTAAAGTGCAGCTAAAAGTGCAACAGCGGGCAAAATTCTATGGTTCTTGACACCCTAACCCTAGCCAGACATTAAAAGCATGCCGATTTAACTACCATTTAACAGCATTTTTCAGCTTCATGAAAATTTGCCTAAACCAGACAGAATACTAAAGAAGATACATTTCCTAGAGGTTTTAGAAACCGTTTTGATAGTTTGAGACTGATTTTTTGGAGTTTGAGGAAAAAATTCATCTTTGATGTTTGGAAGGCTTCTGAGACACCCTGCTGGAATCCACATTTGAAACCCTAGCTAGGGTTAGGGTTAGCATTCCCACAACAGGTAGAAGTTTTTTACTGTCAGTGCTGCATTCCGGGCCCCCAGTTATCTTTAGGATGAGTGATAATTTTCTCCTATCTGCACTTTTAGTTTTCGGACAGTTTTGGTCACCTTTTTGTATATTGCCCTATCCAGTGATTTTATCCAAAACTGAGCCAGATGAAAAGTGTGAAGAATATCTGTTCTAATGGGTAAACTCTCTTCATTTTGTCATTTAAAGTGCAGCTAAAAGTGCAACAGCGGGCAAAATTCTATGGTTCTTGTAACCCTAACCCTAGCCAGGCATTAAAAGCATGCCGATTTAACTACCATTTAACAGCATTTTTCAGCTTCATGAAAATTTGCCTAAACCAGACAGAATATTAAAGAAGATACATTTCCTAGAGGTTTTAGAAACCGTTTTGATAGTTTGAGACTGATTTTTTGGAGTTTGAGGAAAAAATTCATCTTTGATGTTTGGAGGGCTTCTGAGACACCCTGCCGGAATTTACATTTGAAACCCTAGCTAGGGTTAGGGTTAGCATTCCCACAACAGGTAGAAGTTTTTTACTGTCAGTGCTGCATTCCGGGTCCCCAGTTATCTTTAGGATGAGTGATAATTTGCTCCTATCTGCACTTTTAGTTTTCGGACAGTTTTGGTCACCTTTTTGTACATTGCCCTATCCAGTGATTTTATCCAAAACTGAGCCAGAAGAAAAGTGTCAAGAATACCTGTTCTAATGGGTAAACTCTCTTCATTTTGTCATTTAATGTGCAGCTAAAAGTGCAACAGCGGGCAACATTCTATGGTTCTTGTAACCCTAACCCTAGCCAGGCATTAAAAGCATGCCGATTTAACTACCATTTAACAGCATTTTTCAGCTTCATGAAAATTTGCCTAAACCAGACAGATTATTAAAGAAGATACATCTCCTAGAGGTTTTAAAAAACATTTTGATAGTTTGAGACTGATTTTTTGGAGTTTGAGGAAAAAATCATCTTTGATGTTTGGAGGGCTTCTGAAACACCCTGCCGGAACGTACATTTGAAACCCTAACTAGGGTTAGGGTTAGCATTTCCACAACAGGTAGAAGTTTTTTACTGTCAGTGCTGCATTCCGGGCCCCCAGTTATCTTAAGGGTGAATGATAATTTGCTCCTATCTGCACTTTTAGTTTTCGGACAGTTTTGGTCACCTTTTTGTATATTGCCCTATCCAATGATTTTATCCAAAACTGAGCCAGATGAAAAGTGTGAAGAATACCTGTTCTAATGGGTAAACTCTCTTCATTTTGTCATTTAAAGTGCAGCTAAAAGTGCAACAGCGGGCAAAATTCTATGGTTCTTGTAACCCTAACCCTAGCCAGGCATTAAAAGCATGCCGATTTAACTACCATTTAAGAGCATTTTTCAGCTTCATGACAATTTGCCTAAACCAGACAGAATATTAAAGAAGATACATTTCCTAGAGGTTTTAGAAACCGTTTTGATAGTTTGAGACTGATTTTTTGGAGTTTGAGGAAAAAATTCATCTTTGATGTTTGGAGGGCTTCTGAGAAACCCTGCTGGAATGCACATTTGAAACCCTAGCTAGGGTTAGGGTTAGCATTCCCACAACAGGTAGAAGTTTTTTACTGTCAGTGCTGCATTCCGGGCCCCCAGTTATCTTTAGGATGAGTGATAATTTGCTCCTATCTGCACTTTTAGTTTTCGGACAGTTTTGGTCACCTTTTTGTATATTGCCCTATCCAGTGATTTTATCCAAAACTGAGCCAGATGAAAAGTATGAAGAATACCTGTTCTAATGGGTAAACTCTCTTCATTTTGTCATTTAAAGAGCAGCTTAAAGTGCAACAGCGGGCAAAATTCTATGGTTCTTGTAACCCTAACCCTAGCCAGGCATTAAAAGCATGCCGATTTAACTACCATTTAACAGCATTTTTCAGCTTCATGAAAATTTGCCTGAACAAAACAGATTATTAAAGATGATACATTTCCAAGAGTTTTTAAAAACCGTTTTGATAGTTTAAGACTGATATTTTTTGGTTTGAGGAAAAAAATCATCTTTGATGTTTGGAGGGCTTCTGAGACACCCTGCTGGAATCCACATTTGAAAGCCTAGCTAGGGTTAGGGTTAGCATTCCCACAACAGGTAGAAGTTTTTTACTGTCAGTGCTGCATTCCGGGCCCCCAGTTATCTTTAGGATGAGTGATCATTTTCTCAAATCTGCACTTTTAGTTTTCGGAATGTTTTGGTCACCTTTTTGTATATTGCCCTATCCAGTGATTTTATCCAAAACTGAGACAGATGAAAAGTGTGAAGAATACCTGTTCTAATGGGTAAACTCTCTTCATTTTGTCATTTAATGTGCAGCTAAAAGTGCAACAGCGGGCAAAATTCTATGGTTCTTGTAACCCTAACCCTAGCCAGGCATTAAAAGCATGCCAATTTAACTACCATTTAAAAGCATTTTTCAGCTTCATGAAAATTTGCCTAAACCAGACAGAATATTAAAGAAGATACATTTCCTAGAGGTTTTAGAAACCGTTTTGATAGTTTGAGACTGATTTTTTGGAGTTTGAGGAAAAAATTCATCTTTGATGTTTGGAGGGCTTCTGAGACACCCTGCCGGAATTTACATTTGAAACCCTAGCTAGGGTTAGGGTTAGCATTCCCACAACAGGTAGAAGTTTTTTACTGTCAGTGCTGCATTCCGGGTCCCCAGTTATCTTTAGGATGAGTGATAATTTGCTCCTATCTGCACTTTTAGTTTTCGGACAGTTTTGTTCACCTTTTTGTATATTGCCCTATCCAGTGATTTTATCCAAAACTGAGCCAGATGAAAAGTGTGAAGAATATCTGTTCTAATGGGTAAACTCTCTTCATTTTGTCATTTAAAGTGCAGCTAAAAGTGCAACAGCGGGCAAAATTCTATGGTTCTTGACACCCTAACCCTAGCCAGACATTAAAAGCATGCCGATTTAACTAGCATTTAACAGCATTTTTCAGCTTCATGAAAATTTGCCTAAACCAGACAGAATACTAAAGAAGATACATTTCCTAGAGGTTTTAGAAACCGTTTTGATAGTTTGAGACTGATTTTTTGGAGTTTGAGGAAAAAATTCATCTTTGATGTTTGGAAGGCTTCTGAGACACCCTGCTGGAATGCACATTTGAAACCCTAGCTAGGGTTAGGGTTAGCATTCCCACAACAGGTAGAAGTTTTTTACTGTCAGTGCTGCATTCCGGGCCCCCAGTTATCTTTAGGATGAGTGATCATTTTCACAAATCTGCACTTTTAGTTTTCGGAAAGTTTTGGTCACCTTTTTGTATATTGCCCTATCCAGTGATTTTATCCAAAACTGAGCCAGATGAAAAGTGTGAAGAATACCTGTTCTAATGGGTAAACTCTCTTCATTTTGTCATTTAAAGAGCAGCTTAAAGTGCAACAGCGGGCAAAATTCTATGGTTCTTGTAACCCTAACCCTAGCCAGGCATTAAAAGCATGCCGATTTAACTACATTTAACAGCATTTTTCAGCTTCATGAAAATTTGCCTGAACAAAACAGATTATTAAAGATGATACATTTCCTAGAGTTTTTAAAAACCGTTTTGATAGTTTAAGACTGATATTTTTTGGTTTGAGGAAAAAAATCATCTTTGATGTTTGGAGGGCTTCTGAGACATCCTGCTGGAATCCACATTTGAAAACCTAGCTAGGATTAGGGTTAGCATTCCCACAACAGGTAGAAGTTTTTTACTGTCAGTGCTGCATTCCGGGCCCCCAGTTATCTTTAGGATGAGTGATCATTTTCTCAAATCTGCACTTTTAGTTTTCGGAAAGTTTTGGTCACCTTTTTGTATATTGCCCTATCCAGTGATTTTATCCAAAACTGAGCCAGATGAAAAGTGTGAAGAATACCTGTTCTAATGGGTAAACTCTCTTCATTTTGTCATTTAAAGTGCAGCTAAAAGTGCAACAGCGGGCAAAATTCTATGGTTCTTGTAACCCTAACCCTAGCCAGGCATTAAAAGCATGCCGATTTAACTACCATTTAAAAGCATTTTTCAGCTTCATGAAAATTTGCCTAAACCAGACAGAATATTAGAGAAGATACATTTCCTAGAGGTTTTAGAAACCGTTTTGATAGTTTGAGACTGATTTTTTGGAGTTTGAGGAAAAAAATCATCTTTGATGTTTGGAGGGCTTCTGAGACACCCTGCCGGAATTTACATTTGAAACCCTAGCTAGGGTTAGGGTTAGCATTCCCACAACAGGTAGAAGTTTTTTACTGTCAGTGCTGCATTCCGGGTCCCCAGTTATCTTTAGGATGAGTGATAATTTGCTCCTATCTGCACATTTAGTTTTCGGACAGTTTTGTTCACCTTTCTGTATATTGCCCTATCCAGTGATTTTATCCAAAACTGAGCCAGATGAAAAGTGTGAAGAATATCTGTTCTAATGGGTAAACTCTCTTCATTTTGTCATTTAAAGTGCAGCTAAAAGTGCAACAGCGGGCAAAATTCTATGGTTCTTGACACCCTAACCCTAGCCAGACATTAAAAGCATGCCGATTTAACTACCATTTAACAGCATTTTTCAGCTTCATGAAAATTTGCCTAAACCAGACAGAATACTAAAGAAGATACATTTCCTAGAGGTTTTAGAAACCGTTTTGATAGTTTGAGACTGATTTTTTGGAGTTTGAGGAAAAAATTCATCTTTGATGTTTGGAAGGCTTCTGAGACACCCTGCTGGAATCCACATTTGAAACCCTAGCTAGGGTTAGGGTTAGCATTCCCACAACAGGTAGAAGTTTTTTACTGTCAGTGCTGCATTCCGGGCCCCCAGTTATCTTTAGGATGAGTGATAATTTTCTCCTATCTGCACTTTTAGTTTTCGGACAGTTTTGGTCACCTTTTTGTATATTGCCCTATCCAGTGATTTTATCCAAAACTGAGCCAGATGAAAAGTGTGAAGAATATCTGTTCTAATGGGTAAACTCTCTTCATTTTGTCATTTAAAGTGCAGCTAAAAGTGCAACAGCGGGCAAAATTCTATGGTTCTTGTAACCCTAACCCTAGCCAGGCATTAAAAGCATGCCGATTTAACTACCATTTAACAGCATTTTTCAGCTTCATGAAAATTTGCCTAAACCAGACAGAATATTAAAGAAGATACATTTCCTAGAGGTTTTAGAAACCGTTTTGATAGTTTGAGACTGATTTTTTGGAGTTTGAGGAAAAAATTCATCTTTGATGTTTGGAGGGCTTCTGAGACACCCTGCCGGAATTTACATTTGAAACCCTAGCTAGGGTTAGGGTTAGCATTCCCACAACAGGTAGAAGTTTTTTACTGTCAGTGCTGCATTCCGGGTCCCCAGTTATCTTTAGGATGAGTGATAATTTGCTCCTATCTGCACTTTTAGTTTTCGGACAGTTTTGGTCACCTTTTTGTACATTGCCCTATCCAGTGATTTTATCCAAAACTGAGCCAGAAGAAAAGTGTCAAGAATACCTGTTCTAATGGGTAAACTCTCTTCATTTTGTCATTTAATGTGCAGCTAAAAGTGCAACAGCGGGCAACATTCTATGGTTCTTGTAACCCTAACCCTAGCCAGGCATTAAAAGCATGCCGATTTAACTACCATTTAACAGCATTTTTCAGCTTCATGAAAATTTGCCTAAACCAGACAGATTATTAAAGAAGATACATCTCCTAGAGGTTTTAAAAAACATTTTGATAGTTTGAGACTGATTTTTTGGAGTTTGAGGAAAAAATCATCTTTGATGTTTGGAGGGCTTCTGAAACACCCTGCCGGAACGTACATTTGAAACCCTAACTAGGGTTAGGGTTAGCATTTCCACAACAGGTAGAAGTTTTTTACTGTCAGTGCTGCATTCCGGGCCCCCAGTTATCTTAAGGGTGAATGATAATTTGCTCCTATCTGCACTTTTAGTTTTCGGACAGTTTTGGTCACCTTTTTGTATATTGCCCTATCCAATGATTTTATCCAAAACTGAGCCAGATGAAAAGTGTGAAGAATACCTGTTCTAATGGGTAAACTCTCTTCATTTTGTCATTTAAAGTGCAGCTAAAAGTGCAACAGCGGGCAAAATTCTATGGTTCTTGTAACCCTAACCCTAGCCAGGCATTAAAAGCATGCCGATTTAACTACCATTTAAGAGCATTTTTCAGCTTCATGACAATTTGCCTAAACCAGACAGAATATTAAAGAAGATACATTTCCTAGAGGTTTTAGAAACCGTTTTGATAGTTTGAGACTGATTTTTTGGAGTTTGAGGAAAAAATTCATCTTTGATGTTTGGAGGGCTTCTGAGAAACCCTGCTGGAATGCACATTTGAAACCCTAGCTAGGGTTAGGGTTAGCATTCCCACAACAGGTAGAAGTTTTTTACTGTCAGTGCTGCATTCCGGGCCCCCAGTTATCTTTAGGATGAGTGATAATTTGCTCCTATCTGCACTTTTAGTTTTCGGACAGTTTTGGTCACCTTTTTGTATATTGCCCTATCCAGTGATTTTATCCAAAACTGAGCCAGATGAAAAGTATGAAGAATACCTGTTCTAATGGGTAAACTCTCTTCATTTTGTCATTTAAAGAGCAGCTTAAAGTGCAACAGCGGGCAAAATTCTATGGTTCTTGTAACCCTAACCCTAGCCAGGCATTAAAAGCATGCCGATTTAACTACCATTTAACAGCATTTTTCAGCTTCATGAAAATTTGCCTGAACAAAACAGATTATTAAAGATGATACATTTCCAAGAGTTTTTAAAAACCGTTTTGATAGTTTAAGACTGATATTTTTTGGTTTGAGGAAAAAAATCATCTTTGATGTTTGGAGGGCTTCTGAGACACCCTGCTGGAATCCACATTTGAAAGCCTAGCTAGGGTTAGGGTTAGCATTCCCACAACAGGTAGAAGTTTTTTACTGTCAGTGCTGCATTCCGGGCCCCCAGTTATCTTTAGGATGAGTGATCATTTTCTCAAATCTGCACTTTTAGTTTTCGGAAAGTTTTGGTCACCTTTTTGTATATTGCCCTATCCAGTGATTTTATCCAAAACTGAGACAGATGAAAAGTGTGAAGAATACCTGTTCTAATGGGTAAACTCTCTTCATTTTGTCATTTAATGTGCAGCTAAAAGTGCAACAGCGGGCAAAATTCTATGGTTCTTGTAACCCTAACCCTAGCCAGGCATTAAAAGCATGCCAATTTAACTACCATTTAAAAGCATTTTTCAGCTTCATGAAAATTTGCCTAAACCAGACAGAATATTAAAGAAGATACATTTCCTAGAGGTTTTAGAAACCGTTTTGATAGTTTGAGACTGATTTTTTGGAGTTTGAGGAAAAAATTCATCTTTGATGTTTGGAGGGCTTCTGAGACACCCTGCCGGAATTTACATTTGAAACCCTAGCTAGGGTTAGGGTTAGCATTCCCACAACAGGTAGAAGTTTTTTACTGTCAGTGCTGCATTCCGGGTCCCCAGTTATCTTTAGGATGAGTGATAATTTGCTCCTATCTGCACTTTTAGTTTTCGGACAGTTTTGTTCACCTTTTTGTATATTGCCCTATCCAGTGATTTTATCCAAAACTGAGCCAGATGAAAAGTGTGAAGAATATCTGTTCTAATGGGTAAACTCTCTTCATTTTGTCATTTAAAGTGCAGCTAAAAGTGCAACAGCGGGCAAAATTCTATGGTTCTTGACACCCTAACCCTAGCCAGACATTAAAAGCATGCCGATTTAACTAGCATTTAACAGCATTTTTCAGCTTCATGAAAATTTGCCTAAACCAGACAGAATACTAAAGAAGATACATTTCCTAGAGGTTTTAGAAACCGTTTTGATAGTTTGAGACTGATTTTTTGGAGTTTGAGGAAAAAATTCATCTTTGATGTTTGGAAGGCTTCTGAGACACCCTGCTGGAATGCACATTTGAAACCCTAGCTAGGGTTAGGGTTAGCATTCCCACAACAGGTAGAAGTTTTTTACTGTCAGTGCTGCATTCCGGGCCCCCAGTTATCTTTAGGATGAGTGATCATTTTCACAAATCTGCACTTTTAGTTTTCGGAAAGTTTTGGTCACCTTTTTGTATATTGCCCTATCCAGTGATTTTATCCAAAACTGAGCCAGATGAAAAGTGTGAAGAATACCTGTTCTAATGGGTAAACTCTCTTCATTTTGTCATTTAAAGTGCAGCTAAAAGTGCAACAGCGGGCAAAATTCTATGGTTCTTGTAACCCTAACCCTAGCCAGGCATTAAAAGCATGCCAATTTAACTACCATTTAAAAGCTAACATTAACTAACAAAATGAAGAGAGTTTACCCATTAGAACAGATATTCTTCACACTTTTCATCTGGCTCAGTTTTGGATAAAATCACTGGATAGGGCAATATACAAAAAGGTGACCAAAACTGTCCGAAAACTAAAAGTGCAGATAGGAGAAAATTATCACTCATCCTAAAGATAACTGGGGGCCCGGAATGCAGCACTGACAGTAAAAAACTTCTACCTGTTGTGGGAATGCTAACCCTAACCCTAGCTAGGGTTTCAAATGATTTAACTACCATTTACCAGCATTTTTCAGCTTCATGAAAATTTGCCTAAACAAAACAGATTATTAAAGAAGATACATTTCCTAGAGTTTTTAAAAACCGTTTTGATAGTTTAAGACTGATTTTTTTGGGTTTGAGGAAAAAATTCAGCTTTGATGTTTGGAGGGCTTCTGAGACACCCTGCCGGAATTTACATTTGAAACCCTAGCTAGGGTTAGGGTTAGCATTCCCACAACAGGTAGAAGTTTTTTACTGTCAGTGCTGCATTCCGGGTCCCCAGTTATCTTTAGGATGAGTGATAATTTGCTCCTATCTGCACTTTTAGTTTTCGGACAGTTTTGGTCACCTTTTTGTATATTGCCCTATCCAGTGATTTTATCCAAAACTGAGCCAGATGAAAAGTGTGAAGAATACCTGTTCTAATGGGTAAACTCTCTTCATTTTGTCATTTAAAGTGCAGCTAAAAGTGCAACAACGGGCAAAATTCTATGGTTCTTGTAACCCTAACCCTAGCCAGGCATTAAAAGCATGCCGATTTAACTACCATTTAAAAGCATTTTTCAGCTTCATGAAAATTTGCCTAAACCAGACAGAATATTAGAGAAGATACATTTCCTAGAGGTTTTAGAAACCGTTTTGATAGTTTGAGACTGATTTTTTGGAGTTTGAGGAAAAAAATCATCTTTGATGTTTGGAGGGCTTCTGAGACACCCTGCCGGAATTTACATTTGAAACCCTAGCTAGGGTTAGGGTTAGCATTCCCACAACAGGTAGAAGTTTTTTACTGTCAGTGCTGCATTCCGGGTCCCCAGTTATCTTTAGGATGAGTGATCATTTTCTCAAATCTGCACTTTTAGTTTTCGGACAGTTTTGTTCACCTTTTTGTATATTGCCCTATCCAGTGATTTTATCCAAAACTGAGCCAGATGAAAAGTGTGAAGAATACCTGTTCTAATGGGTAAACTCTCTTCATTTTGTCATTTAATGTGCAGCTAAAAGTGCAACAGCGGGCAAAATTCTATGGTTCTTGTAACCCTAACCCTAGCCAGGCATTAAAAGCATGCCAATTTAACTACCATTTAAAAGCATTTTTCAGCTTCATGAAAATTTGCCTAAACCAGACAGAATATTAAAGAAGATACATTTCCTAGAGGTTTTAGAAACCGTTTTGATAGTTTGAGACTGATTTTTTGGAGTTTGAGGAAAAAATTCATCTTTGATGTTTGGAGGGCTTCTGAGACACCCTGCCGGAATTTACATTTGAAACCCTAGCTAGGGTTAGGGTTAGCATTCCCACAACAGGTAGAAGTTTTTTACTGTCAGTGCTGCATTCCGGGTCCCCAGTTATCTTTAGGATGAGTGATAATTTGCTCCTATCTGCACTTTTAGTTTTCGGACAGTTTTGGTCACCTTTTTGTACATTGCCCTATCCAGTGATTTTATCCAAAACTGAGCCAGAAGAAAAGTGTCAAGAATACCTGTTCTAATGGGTAAACTCTCTTCATTTTGTCATTTAATGTGCAGCTAAAAGTGCAACAGCGGGCAACATTCTATGGTTCTTGTAACCCTAACCCTAGCCAGGCATTAAAAGCATGCCGATTTAACTACCATTTAACAGCATTTTTCAGCTTCATGAAAATTTGCCTAAACCAGACAGATTATTAAAGAAGATACATCTCCTAGAGGTTTTAAAAAACATTTTGATAGTTTGAGACTGATTTTTTGGAGTTTGAGGAAAAAAATCATCTTTGATGTTTGGAGGGCTTCTGAGACACCCTGCCGGAATTTACATTTGAAACCCTAGCTAGGGTTAGGGTTAGCATTCCCACAACAGGTAGAAGTTTTTTACTGTCAGTGCTGCATTCCGGGCCCCCAGTTATCTTAAGGGTGAATGATAATTTGCTCCTATCTGCACTTTTAGTTTTCGGACAGTTTTGGTCACCTTTTTGTATATTGCCCTATCCAATGATTTTATCCAAAACTGAGCCAGATGAAAAGTGTGAAGAATACCTGTTCTAATGGGTAAACTCTCTTCATATTGACATTTAAAGTGCAGCTAAAAGTGCAACAGCGTCAAAATTCTATGGTTCTTGTAACCCTAACCCTAGCCAGACATTAAAAGCATGCCGATTTAACTACCATTTAAGAGCATTTTTCAGCTTCATGACAATTTGCCTAAACCAGACAGATTATTAAAGAAGATACTTTTCCTAGAGGTTTTAGAAACCGTTTTGATAGTTTGAGACTGATTTTTTGGAGTTTGAGAAAAAATTCAACTTTGATGGAGGGCTTCTGAGACACCCTGCTGGAATGCACATTTGAAACCCTAGCTAGGGTTAGGGTTAGCATTCCCACAACAGGTAGAAGTTTTTTACTGTCAGTGCCGCATTCCGGGTCCCCAGTTATCTTTAGGATGAGTGATAATTTGCTCCTATCTGCACTTTTAGTTTTCGGACAGTTTTGGTCACCTTTTTGTATATTGCCCTATCCAGTGATTTTATCCAAAACTGAGCCAGATGAAAAGTGTGAAGAATACCTGTTCTAATGGGTAAACTCTCTTCATTTTGTCATTTAAAGTGCAGCTAAAAGTGCAACAGCGGGCAAAATTCTATGGTTCTTGTAACCCTAACCCTAGCCAGGCATTAAAAGCATGCCGATTAACTACCATTTAAGAGCATTTTTCAGCTTCATGACAATTTGCCTAAACCAGACAGAATATTAAAGAAGATACATTTCCTAGAGGTTTTAGAAACCGTTTTGATAGTTTGAGACTGATTTTTTGGAGTTTGAGGAAAAAATTCATCTTTGATGTTTGGAGGGCTTCTGAGACACCCTGCTGGAATGCACATTTGAAACCCTAGCTAGGGTTAGGGTTAGCATTCCCACAACAGGTAGAAGTTTTTTACTGTCAGTGCTGCATTCCGGGCCCCCAGTTATCTTTAGGATGAGTGATAATTTGCTCCTATCTGCACTTTTAGTTTTCGGACAGTTTTGGTCACCTTTTTGTATATTGCCCTATCCAGTGATTTTATCCAAAACTGAGCCAGATGAAAAGTGTGAAGAATACCTGTTCTAATGGGTAAACTCTCTTCATTTTGACATTTAAAGTGCAGCTTAAAGTGCAACAGCGGGCAAAATTCTATGGTTCTTGTAACCCTAACCCTAGCCAGGCATTAAAAGCATGCCGATTTAACTACCATTTAACAGCATTTTTCAGCTTCATGAAAATTTGCCTGAACAAAACAGATTATTAAAGATGATACATTTCCTAGAGTTTTTAAAAACCGTTTTGATAGTTTAAGACTGATATTTTTTGGTTTGAGGAAAAAAATCATCTTTGATGTTTGGAGGGCTTCTGAGACACCCTGCTGGAATCCACATTTGAAACCCTAGCTAGGGTTAGGGTTAGCATTCCCACAACAGGTAGAAGTTTTTTACTGTCAGTGCTGCATTCCGGGCCCCCAGTTATCTTTAGGATGAGTGATCATTTTCACAAATCTGCACTTTTAGTTTTCGGAAAGTTTTGGTCACCTTTTTGTATATTGCCCTATCCAGTGATTTTATCCAAAACTGAGCCAGATGAAAAGTGTGAAGAATACCTGTTCTAATGGGTAAACTCTCTTCATTTTGTCATTTAAAGTGCAGCTAAAAGTGCAACAGCGGGCAAAATTCTATGGTTCTTGTAACCCTAACCCTAGCCAGGCATTAAAAGCATGCCAATTTAACTACCATTTAAAAGCATTTTTCAGCTTCATGAAAATTTGCCTAAACCAGACAGAATATTAAAGAAGATACATTTCCTAGAGGTTTTAGAAACCGTTTTGATAGTTTGAGACTGATTTTTATGAGTTTGAGGAAAAAATTCAGCTTTGATGTTTGGAGGGCTTCTGAGACACCCTGCCGGAATTTACATTTGAAACCCTAGCTAGGGTTAGGGTTAGCATTCCCACAACAGGTAGAAGTTTTTTACTGTCAGTGCTGCATTCCGGGTCCCCAGTTATCTTTAGGATGAGTGATAATTTGCTCCTATCTGCACTTTTAGTTTTCGGACAGTTTTGGTCACCTTTTTGTATATTGCCCTATCCAGTGATTTTATCCAAAACTGAGCCAGATGAAAAGTGTGAAGAATACCTGTTCTAATGGGTAAACTCTCTTCATTTTGTCATTTAAAGTGCAGCTAAAAGTGCAACAGCGGGCAAAATTCTATGGTTCTTGTAACCCTAACCCTAGCCAGGCATTAAAAGCATGCCGATTTAACTACCATTTAAAAGCATTTTTCAGCTTCATGAAAATTTGCCTAAACCAGACAGAATATTAGAGAAGATACATTTCCTAGAGGTTTTAGAAACCGTTTTGATAGTTTGAGACTGATTTTTTGGAGTTTGAGGAAAAAAATCATCTTTGATGTTTGGAGGGCTTCTGAGACACCCTGCCGGAATTTACATTTGAAACCCTAGCTAGGGTTAGGGTTAGCATTCCCACAACAGGTAGAAGTTTTTTACTGTCAGTGCTGCATTCCGGGTCCCCAGTTATCTTTAGGATGAGTGATAATTTGCTCCTATCTGCACATTTAGTTTTCGGACAGTTTTGTTCACCTTTTTGTATATTGCCCTATCCAGTGATTTTATCCAAAACTGAGCCAGATGAAAAGTGTGAAGAATATCTGTTCTAATGGGTAAACTCTCTTCATTTTGTCATTTAAAGTGCAGCTAAAAGTGCAACAGCGGGCAAAATTCTATGGTTCTTGTAACCCTAACCCTAGCCAGACATTAAAAGCATGCCGATTTAACTACCATTTAAGAGCATTTTTCAGCTTCATGAAAATTTGCCTAAACCAGACAGATTATTAAAGAAGATACTTTTCCTAGAGGTTTTAGAAACCGTTTTGATAGTTTGAGACTGATTTTTTTGGGTTTGAGGAAAAAAATCATCTTTGATGTTTGGAGGGCTTCTGAGACACCCTGCTGGAATGCACATTTGAAACCCTAGCTAGGGTTAGTGTTAGCATTCCCACAACAGGTAGAAGTTTTTTACTGTCAGTGCTGCATTCCGGGTCCCCAGTTATCTTTAGGATGAGTGATAATTTGCTCCTATCTGCACTTTTAGTTTTCGGACAGTTTTGGTCACCGTTTTGTATATTGCCCTATCCAGTGATTTTATCCAAAACTGAGCCAGATGAAAAGTGTGAAGAATACCTGTTCTAATGGGTAAACTCTCTTCATTTTGTCATTTAAAGTGCAGCTAAAAGTGCAACAGCGGGCAAAATTCTATGGTTCTTGTAACCCTAACCCTAGCCAGGCATTAAAAGCATGCCGATTTAACTACCATTTAAGAGCATTTTTCAGCTTCATGAAAATTTGCCTAAACCAGACAGATTATTAAAGAAGATACATTTCCTAGAGTTTTTAAAAACCGTTTTGATAGTTTAAGACTGATTTTTTTGGGTTTGAGGAAAAAAATCATCTTTGATGTTTGGAGGGCTTCTGAGACACCCTGCTGGAATGCACATTTGAAACCCTAGCTAGGGTTAGTGTTAGCATTCCCACAACAGGTAGAAGTTTTTTACTGTCAGTGCTGCATTCCGGGTCCCCAGTTATCTTTAGGATGAGTGATAATTTGCTCCTATCTGCACTTTTATGTTTCGGACAGTTTTGGTCACCTTTTTGTATAATGCCCTATCCAGTGATTTTATCCAAAACTGAGCCAGATGAAAAGTGTGAAGAATACCTGTTCTAATGGGTAAACTCTCTTCATTTTGTCATTTAAAGTGCAGCTAAAAGTGCAACAGCGGGCAAAATTCTATGGTTCTTGTAACCCTAACCCTAGCCAGGCATTAAAAGCATGCCGATTTAACTAGCATTTAACAGCATTTTTCAGCTTCATGAAAATTTGCCTAAACCAGACAGAATATTAAAGAAGATACATTTCCTAGAGGTTTTAGAAACCGTTTTGATAGTTTGAGACTGATTTTTTGGAGTTTGAGGAAAAAATTCATCTTTGATGTTTGGAGGGCTTCTGAGACACCCTGCCGGAATTTACATTTGAAACCCTAGCTAGGGTTAGGGTTAGCATTCCCACAACAGGTAGAAGTTTTTTACTGTCAGTGCTGCATTCCGGGTCCCCAGTTATCTTTAGGATGAGTGATAATTTGCTCCTATCTGCACTTTTAGTTTTCGGACAGTTTTGGTCACCTTTTTGTACATTGCCCTATCCAGTGATTTTATCCAAAACTGAGCCAGAAGAAAAGTGTCAAGAATACCTGTTCTAATGGGTAAACTCTCTTCATTTTGTCATTTAATGTGCAGCTAAAAGTGCAACAGCGGGCAACATTCTATGGTTCTTGTAACCCTAACCCTAGCCAGGCATTAAAAGCATGCCGATTTAACTACCATTTAACAGCATTTTTCAGCTTCATGAAAATTTGCCTAAACCAGACAGATTATTTAAGAAGATACATCTCCTAGAGGTTTTAAAAAACATTTCGATAGTTTGAGACTGATTTTTTGGAGTTTGAGGAAAAAAATCATCTTTGATGTTTGGAGGGCTTCTGAGACACCCTGCCGGAACGTACATTTGAAACCCTAACTAGGGTTAGGGTTAGCATTCCCACAACAGGTAGAATTTTTTTACTGTCAGTGCTGCATTCCGGGCCCCCAGTTATCTTAAGGGTGAATGATAATTTGCTCCTATCTGCACTTTTAGTTTTCGGACAGTTTTGGTCACCTTTTTGTATATTGCCCTATCCAATGATTTTATCCAAAACTGAGCCAGATGAAAAGTGTGAAGAATACCTGTTCTAATGGGTAAACTCTCTTCATATTGACATTTAAAGTGCAGCTAAAAGTGCAACAGCGTCAAAATTCTATGGTTCTTGTAACCCTAACCCTAGCCAGACATTAAAAGCATGCCGATTTAACTACCATTTAAGAGCATTTTTCAGCTTCATGACAATTTGCCTAAACCAGACAGATTAATAAAGAAGATACTTTTCCTAGAGGTTTTCGAAACCGTTTTGATAGTTTGAGAATGATTTTTTGGAGTTTGAGAAAAAATTCAACTTTGATGTTTGGAGGGCTTCTGAGACACCCTGCTGGAATGCCCATTTGAAACCCTAGCTAGGGTTAGGGTTAGCATTCCCACAACAGGTAGAAGTTTTTTACTGTCAGTGCCGCATTCCGGGTCCCCAGTTATCTTTAGGATGAGTGATAATTTGCTCCTATCTGCACTTTTAGTTTTCGGACAGTTTTGGTCACCTTTTTGTATATTGCCCTATCCAGTGATTTTATCCAAAACTGAGCCAGATGAAAAGTGTGAAGAATACCTGTTCTAATGGGTAAACTCTCTTCATTTTGTCATTTAAAGTGCAGCTAAAAGTGCAACAGCGGGCAAAATTCTATGGTTCTTGTAACCCTAACCCTAGCCAGGCATTAAAAGCATGCCGATTTAACTACCATTTAACAGCATTTTTCAGCTTCATAAAAATTTGCCTAAACCAGACAGAATTTTAAAGAAGATACATTTCCTAGAGTTTTTTTTAAACCGTTTTGATAGTTTGAGAATGATTTTTTGGAGTTTGACGAAAAAATTCAACTTTGATGTTTGGAGGGCTTCTGAGACACCCTGCTGGAATGCACATTTGAAACCCTAGCTAGGGTTAGGGTTAGGAGGGCTTCTGAGACACCCTGCCGGAACGTACATTTGAAACCCTAGCTAGGGTTAGGGTTAGCATTCCCACAACAGGTAGAAGTTTTTTACTGTTAGTGCTGCATTCCAGGTCCCATTTATCTTCAGGATGAGTGATAATTTGCTCCTATCTGCACTTTTAGTTTTCGGACAGTTTTGGTCACCTTTTTGTATATTGCCCTATCCAGTGATTTTATCCAAAACTGAGCCAGATGAAAAGTGTGAAGAATACCTGTTCTAATGGGTAAACTCTCTTCATATTGACATTTAAAGTGCAGCTAAAAGTGCAACAGCGTCAAAATTCTATGGTTCTTGTAACCCTAACCCTAGCCAGACATTAAAAGCATGCCGATTTAACTACCATTTAAGAGCATTTTTCAGCTTCATGACAATTTGCCTAAACCAGACAGATTATTAAAGAAGATACTTTTCCTAGAGGTTTTAGAAACCGTTTTGATAGTTTGAGACTGATTTTTTGGAGTTTGAGGAAAAATTCAACTTTGATGTTTGGAGGGCTTCTGAGACACCCTGCTGGAATGCACATTTGAAACCCTAGCTAGGGTTAGGGTTAGCATTCCCACAACAGGTAGAAGTTTTTTACTGTCAGTGCTGCATTCCGGGTCTCCAGTTATCTTTAGGATGAGTGATAATTTGCTCCTATCTGCACTTTTAGTTTTCGGACAGTTTTGGTCACCGTTTTGTATATTGCCCTATCCAGTGATTTTATCCAAAACTGAGCCAGATGAAAAGTGTGAAGAATACCTGTTCTAATGGGTAAACTCTCTTCATTTTGTCATTTAAAGTGCAGCTAAAAGTGCAACAGCGGGCAAAATTCTATGGTTCTTGTAACCCTAACCCTAGCCAGGCATTAAAAGCATGCCGATTTAACTACCATTTAAAAGCATTTTTCAGCTTCATGAAAATTTGCCTAAACCAGACAGATTATTAAAGAAGATACATTTCCTAGAGGTTTTAGAAACCGTTTTGATAGTTTGAGAATGATTTTTTGGAGTTTGACGAAAAAATTCAGCTTTGATGTTTGGAGGGCTTCTGAGACACCCTGCTGGAATGCACATTTGAAATCCTAGCTAGGGTTAGGGTTAGCATTCCCACAACAGGTAGAAGTTTTTTACTGTCAGTGCTGCATTCCGGGCCCCCAGTTATCTTTAGGGTGAATGATAATTTGCTCCTATCTGCACTTTTAGTTTTCGGACAGTTTTGGTCACCTTTTTGTATATTGCCCTATCCGGTGATTTTATCCAAAACTGAGCCAGATGAAAAGTGTGAAGAATACCTGTTCTAATGGGTAAACTCTCTTCATTTTGACATTTAAAGTGCAGCTTAAAGTGCAACAGCGGGCAAAATTCTATGGTTCTTGTAACCCTAACCCTAGCCAGGCATTAAAAGCATGCCGATTTAACTACCATTTAACAGCATTTTTCAGCTTCATGAAAATTTGCCTGAACAAAACAGATTATTAAAGATGATACATTTCCTAGAGTTTTTAAAAACCGTTTTGATAGTTTAAGACTGATATTTTTTGGTTTGAGGAAAAAAATCATCTTTGATGTTTGGAGGGCTTCTGAGACACCCTGCTGGAATCCACATTTGAAACCCTAGCTAGGGTTAGGGTTAGCATTCCCACAACAGGTAGAAGTTTTTTACTGTCAGTGCTGCATTCCGGGCCCCCAGTTATCTTTAGGATGAGTGATCATTTTCACAAATCTGCACTTTTAGTTTTCGGAAAGTTTTGGTCACCTTTTTGTATATTGCCCTATCCAGTGATTTTATCCAAAACTGAGCCAGATGAAAAGTGTGAAGAATACCTGTTCTAATGGGTAAACTCTCTTCATTTTGTCATTTAGAGTGCAGCTAAAAGTGCAACAGCGGGCAAAATTCTATGGTTCTTGTAACCCTAACCCTAGCCAGGCATTAAAAGCATGCCAATTTAACTACCATTTAAAAGCATTTTTCAGCTTCATGAAAATTTGCCTAAACCAGACAGAATATTAAAGAAGATACATTTCCTAGAGGTTTTAGAAACCGTTTTGATAGTTTGAGACTGATTTTTATGAGTTTGAGGAAAAAATTCAGCTTTGATGTTTGGAGGGCTTCTGAGACACCCTGCCGGAATTTACATTTGAAACCCTAGCTAGGGTTAGGGTTAGCATTCCCACAACAGGTAGAAGTTTTTTACTGTCAGTGCTGCATTCCGGGTCCCCAGTTATCTTTAGGATGAGTGATAATTTGCTCCTATCTGCACTTTTAGTTTTCGGACAGTTTTGGTCACCTTTTTGTATATTGCCCTATCCAGTGATTTTATCCAAAACTGAGCCAGATGAAAAGTGTGAAGAATACCTGTTCTAATGGGTAAACTCTCTTCATTTTGTCATTTAAAGTGCAGCTAAAAGTGCAACAGCGGGCAAAATTCTATGGTTCTTGTAACCCTAACCCTAGCCAGGCATTAAAAGCATGCCGATTTAACTACCATTTAAAAGCATTTTTCAGCTTCATGAAAATTTGCCTAAACCAGACAGAATATTAGAGAAGATACATTTCCTAGAGGTTTTAGAAACCGTTTTGATAGTTTGAGACTGATTTTTTGGAGTTTGAGGAAAAAAATCATCTTTGATGTTTGGAGGGCTTCTGAGACACCCTGCCGGAATTTACATTTGAAACCCTAGCTAGGGTTAGGGTTAGCATTCCCACAACAGGTAGAAGTTTTTTACTGTCAGTGCTGCATTCCGGGTCCCCAGTTATCTTTAGGATGAGTGATAATTTGCTCCTATCTGCACATTTAGTTTTCGGACAGTTTTGTTCACCTTTTTGTATATTGCCCTATCCAGTGATTTTATCCAAAACTGAGCCAGATGAAAAGTGTGAAGAATATCTGTTCTAATGGGTAAACTCTCTTCATTTTGTCATTTAAAGTGCAGCTAAAAGTGCAACAGCGGGCAAAATTCTATGGTTCTTGACACCCTAACCCTAGCCAGACATTAAAAGCATGCCGATTTAACTACCATTTAACAGCATTTTTCAGCTTCATGAAAATTTGCCTAAACCAGACAGAATACTAAAGAAGATACATTTCCTAGAGGTTTTAGAAACCGTTTTGATAGTTTGAGACTGATTTTTTGGAGTTTGAGGAAAAAATTCATCTTTGATGTTTGGAAGGCTTCTGAGACACCCTGCTGGAATCCACATTTGAAACCCTAGCTAGGGTTAGGGTTAGCATTCCCACAACAGGTAGAAGTTTTTTACTGTCAGTGCTGCATTCCGGGCCCCCAGTTATCTTTAGGATGAGTGATAATTTTCTCCTATCTGCACTTTTAGTTTTCGGACAGTTTTGGTCACCTTTTTGTATATTGCCCTATCCAGTGATTTTATCCAAAACTGAGCCAGATGAAAAGTGTGAAGAATATCTGTTCTAATGGGTAAACTCTCTTCATTTTGTCAGTTAAAGTGCAGCTAAAAGTGCAACAGCGGGCAAAATTCTATGGTTCTTGTAACCCTAACCCTAGCCAGGCATTAAAAGCATGCCGATTTAACTACCATTTACCAGCATTTTTCAGCTTCATGAAAATTTGCCTAAACAAAACAGATTATTAAAGAAGATACATTTCCTAGAGTTTTTAAAAACCGTTTTGATAGTTTAAGACTGATTTTTTTGGGTTTGAGGAGAAAAATCATCTTTGATGTTTGGAGGGCTTCTGAGACACCCTGCTGGAATGCACATTTGAAACCCTAGCTAGGGTTAGTGTTAGCATTCCCACAACAGGTAGAAGTTTTTTACTGTCAGTGCTGCATTCCGGGTCCCCAGTTATCTTTAGGATGAGTGATAATTTGCTCCTATCTGCACTTTTATGTTTCGGACAGTTTTGGTCACCTTTTTGTATAATGCCCTATCCAGTGATTTTATCCAAAACTGAGCCAGATGAAAAGTGTGAAGAATACCTGTTCTAATGGGTAAACTCTCTTCATTTTGTCATTTAAAGTGCAGCTAAAAGTGCAACAGCGGGCAAAATTCTATGGTTCTTGTAACCCTAACCCTAGCCAGGCATTAAAAGCATGCCGATTTAACTAGCATTTAACAGCATTTTTCAGCTTCATGAAAATTTGCCTAAACCAGACAGAATATTAAAGAAGATACATTTCCTAGAGGTTTTAGAAACCGTTTTGATAGTTTGAGACTGATTTTTTGGAGTTTGAGGAAAAAATTCATCTTTGATGTTTGGAGGGCTTCTGAGACACCCTGCCGGAATTTACATTTGAAACCCTAGCTAGGGTTAGGGTTAGCATTCCCACAACAGGTAGAAGTTTTTTACTGTCAGTGCTGCATTCCGGGTCCCCAGTTATCTTTAGGATGAGTGATAATTTGCTCCTATCTGCACTTTTAGTTTTCGGACAGTTTTGGTCACCTTTTTGTACATTGCCCTATCCAGTGATTTTATCCAAAACTGAGCCAGAAGAAAAGTGTCAAGAATACCTGTTCTAATGGGTAAACTCTCTTCATTTTGTCATTTAATGTGCAGCTAAAAGTGCAACAGCGGGCAACATTCTATGGTTCTTGTAACCCTAACCCTAGCCAGGCATTAAAAGCATGCCGAATTTAACTACCATTTAACAGCATTTTTCAGCTTCATAAAAATTTGCCTAAACCAGACAGAATTTTAAAGAAGATACATTTCCTAGAGTTTTTTTTAAACCGTTTTGATAGTTTGAGAATGATTTTTTGGAGTTTGACGAAAAAATTCAACTTTGATGTTTGGAGGGCTTCTGAGACACCCTGCCGGAATTTACATTTGAAACCCTAGCTAGGGTTAGGGTTAGCATTCCCACAACAGGTAGAAGTTTTTTACTGTCAGTGCTGCATTCCGGGTCCCCATCCCCATCTGGCTCAGTTTTGGATAAAATCACTGGATAGGGCAATATACAAAAAGGTGACCAAAACTTTCCGAAAACTAAAAGTGCAGATTTGTGAAAATGATCACTCATCCTAAAGATAACTGGGGGCCCGGAATGCAGCACTGACAGTAAAAAACTTCTACCTGTTGTGGGAATGCTAACCCTAACCCTAGCTAGGGTTTCAAATGTGGATTCCAGCAGGGTGTCTCAGAAGCCCTCCAAACATCAAAGATGATTTTTTTCCTCAAACCAAAAAATATCAGTCTTAAACTATCAAAACGGTTTTTAAAAACTCTAGGAAATGTATCATCTTTAATAATCTGTTTTGTTCAGGCAAATTTTCATGAAGCTGAAAAATGCTGTTAAATGGTAGTTAAATCGGCATGCTTTTAATGCCTGGCTAGGGTTAGGGTTACAAGAACCATAGAATTTTGACGCTGTTGCACTTTTAGCTGCACTTTAAATGTCAATATGAAGAGAGTTTACCCATTAGAACAGGTATTCTTCACACTTTTCATCTGGCTCAGTTTTGGATAAAATCACTGGATAGGGCAATATACAAAAAGGTGACCAAAACTGTCCGAAAACTAAAAGTGCAGATAGGAGCAAATTATCACTCATCCTGAAGATAAATGGGACCTGGAATGCAGCACTAACAGTAAAAAACTTCTACCTGTTGTGGGAATGCTAACCCTAACCCTAGCTAGGGTTTCAAATGTACGTTCCGGCAGGGTGTCTCAGAAGCCCTCCTAACCCTAACCCTAGCTAGGGTTTCAAATGTGCATTCCAGCAGGGTGTCTCAGAAGCCCTCCAAACATCAAAGTTGAATTTTTTCGTCAAACTCCAAAAAATCACTCAAACTATCAAAACGGTTTCTAAAACCTCTAGGAAATGTATCTTCTTTAATATTCTGTCTGGTTTAGGCAAATTTTCATGAAGCTGAAAAATGCTGTTAAATGGTAGTTAAATCGGCATGCTTTTAATGCCTGGCTAGGGTTAGGGTTACAAGAACCATAGAATGTTGCCCGCTGTTGCACTTTTAGCTGCACATTAAATGACAAAATGAAGAGAGTTTACCCATTAGAACAGGTATTCTTGACACTTTTCTTCTGGCTCAGTTTTGGATAAAATCACTGGATAGGGCAATGTACAAAAAGGTGACCAAAACTGTCCGAAAACTAAAAGTGCAGATAGGAGCAAATTATCACTCATCCTAAAGATAACTGGGGACCCGGAATGCAGCACTGACAGTAAAAAACTTCTACCTGTTGTGGGAATGCTAACCCTAACCCTAGCTAGGGTTTCAAATGTAAATTCCGGCAGGGTGTCTCAGAAGCCCTCCAAACATCAAAGATGAATTTTTTCCTCAAACTCCAAAAAATCAGTCTCAAACTATCAAAACGGTTTCTAAAACCTCTAGGAAATGTATCTTCTTTAATATTCTGTCTGGTTTAGGCAAATTTTCATGAAGCTGAAAAATGCTTTTAAATGGTAGTTAAATTGGCATGCTTTTAATGCCTGGCTAGGGTTAGGGTTACAAGAACCATAGAATTTTGCCCGCTGTTGCACTTTTAGCTGCACATTAAATGACAAAATGAAGAGAGTTTACCCATTAGAACAGGTATTCTTCACACTTTTCATCTGGCTCAGTTTTGGATAAAATCACTGGATAGGGCAATATACAAAAAGGTGAACAAAACTGTCCGAAAACTAAAAGTGCAGATTTGAGAAAATGATCACTCATCCTAAAGATAACTGGGGACCCGGAATGCAGCACTGACAGTAAAAAACTTCTACCTGTTGTGGGAATGCTAACCCTAACCCTAGCTAGGGTTTCAAATGTAAATTCCGGCAGGGTGTCTCAGAAGCCCTCCAAACATCAAAGATGATTTTTTTCCTCAAACTCCAAAAAATCAGTCTCAAACTATCAAAACGGTTTCTAAAACCTCTAGGAAATGTATCTTCTCTAATATTCTGTCTGGTTTAGGCAAATTTTCATGAAGCTGAAAAATGCTTTTAAATGGTAGTTAAATCGGCATGCTTTTAATGCCTGGCTAGGGTTAGGGTTACAAGAACCATAGAATTTTGCCCGCTGTTGCACTTTTAGCTGCACTTTAAATGACAAAATGAAGAGAGTTTACCCATTAGAACAGGTATTCTTCACACTTTTCATCTGGCTCAGTTTTGGATAAAATCACTGGATAGGGCAATATACAAAAAGGTGACCAAAACTGTCCGAAAACTAAAAGTGCAGATAGGAGCAAATTATCACTCATCCTAAAGATAACTGGGGACCCGGAATGAAGCACTGACAGTAAAAAACTTCTACCTGTTGTGGGAATGCTAACCCTAACCCTAGCTAGGGTTTCAAATGTGAATTCCGGCAGGGTGTCTCAGAAGCCCTCCAAACATCAAAGATGATTTTTTTCCTCAAACCAAAAAATATCAGTCTTAAACTATCAAAACGGTTTTTAAAAACTCTAGGAAATGTATCATCTTTAATAATCTGTTTTGTTCAGGCAAATTTTCATGAAGCTGAAAAATGCTGTTAAATGTAGTTAAATCGGCATGCTTTTAATGCCTGGCTAGGGTTAGGGTTACAAGAACCATAGAATTTTGCCCGCTGTTGCACTTTAAGCTGCTCTTTAAATGACAAAATGAAGAGAGTTTACCCATTAGAACAGGTATTCTTCACACTTTTCATCTGGCTCAGTTTTGGATAAAATCACTGGATAGGGCAATATACAAAAAGGTGACCAAAACTGTCCGAAAACTAAAAGTGCAGATAGGAGCAAATTATCACTCATCCTAAAGATAACTGGGGGCCCGGAATGCAGCACTGACAGTAAAAAACTTCTACCTGTTGTGGGAATGCTAACCCTAACCCTAGCTAGGGTTTCAAATGTGCATTCCAGCAGGGTGTCTCAGAAGCCCTCCAAACATCAAAGATGAATTTTTTCCTCAAACTCCAAAAAATCAGTCTCAAACTATCAAAACGGTTTCTAAAACCTCTAGGAAATGTATCTTCTTTAATAATCTGTCTGGTTTAGGCAAGTTTTCATGAAGCTGAAAAATGCTGTTAAATGGTAGTTAAATCGGCATGCTTTTAATGCCTGGCTAGGGTTAGGGTTACAAGAACCATAGAATTTTGCCCGCTGTTGCACTTTTAGCTGCACTTTAAATGACAAAATGAAGAGAGTTTACCCATTAGAACAGGTATTCTTCACACTTTTCATCTGGCTCAGTTTTGGATAAAATCACTGGATAGGGCAATATACAAAAAGGTGACCAAAACTGTCCGAAAACTAAAAGTGCAGATAGGAGCAAATTATCACTCATCCTAAAGATAACTGGGGACCCGGAATGCGGCACTGACAGTAAAAAAGAAGATACATTTCCTAGAGTTTTTAAAAACCGTTTTGATAGTTTAAGACTGATTTTTTTGGGTTTGAGGAAAAAAATCATCTTTGATGTTTGGAGGGCTTCTGAGACACCCTGCTGGAATGCACATTTGAAACCCTAGCTAGGGTTAGTGTTAGCATTCCCACAACAGGTAGAAGTTTTTTACTGTCAGTGCTGCATTCCGGGTCCCCAGTTATCTTTAGGATGAGTGATAATTTGCTCCTATCTGCACTTTTAGTTTTCGGACAGTTTTGGTCACCTTTTTGTATAATACCCTATCCAGTGATTTTATCCAAAACTGAGCCAGATGAAAAGTGTGAAGAATACCTGTTCTAATGGGTAAACTCTCTTCATTTTGTCATTTAAAGTGCAGCTAAAAGTGCAACAGCGGGCAAAATTCTATGGTTCTTGTAACCCTAACCCTAGCCAGGCATTAAAAGCATGCCGATTTAACTACCATTTAACAGCATTTTTCAGCTTCATGAAAATTTGCCTAAACCAGAAAGAATATTAAAGAAGATACATTTCCTAGAGGTTTTAGAAACCGTTTTGATAGTTTGAGACTGATTTTTTGGAGTTTGAGGAAAAAATTCATCTTTGATGTTTGGAGGGCTTCTGAGACACCCTGCCGGAATTTACATTTGAAACCCTAGCTAGGGTTAGGGTTAGCATTCCCACAACAGGTAGAAGATTTTTACTGTCAGTGCTGCATTCCGGGTCCCCAGTTATCTTTAGGATGAGTGATAATTTGCTCCTATCTGCACTTTTAGTTTTCGGACAGTTTTGGTCACCTTTTTGTACATTGCCCTATCCAGTGATTTTATCCAAAACTGAGCCAGAAGAAAAGTGTCAAGAATACCTGTTCTAATGGGTAAACTCTCTTCATTTTGTCATTTAATGTGCAGCTAAAAGTGCAACAGCGGGCAACATTCTATGGTTCTTGTAACCCTAACCCTAGCCAGGCATTAAAAGCATGCCGATTTAACTACCATTTAACAGCATTTTTCAGCTTCATGAAAATTTGCCTAAACCAGACAGATTATTAAAGAAGATACATCTCCTAGAGGTTTTAAAAAACATTTTGATAGTTTGAGACTGATTTTTTGGAGTTTGAGGAAAAAAATCATCTTTGATGTTTGGAGGGCTTCTGAAACAACCTGCCGGAACGTACATTTGAAACCCTAACTAGGGTTAGGGTTAGCATTTCCACAACAGGTAGAAGTTTTTTACTGTCAGTGCTGCATTCCGGGCCCCCAGTTATCTTAAGGGTGAATGATAATTTGCTCCTATCTGCACTTTTAGTTTTCGGACAGTTTTGGTCACCTTTTTGTATATTGCCCTATCCAATGATTTTATCCAAAACTGAGCCAGATGAAAAGTGTGAAGAATACCTGTTCTAATGGGTAAACTCTCTTCATTTTGTCATTTAAAGTGCAGCTAAAAGTGCAACAGCGGGCAAAATTCTATGGTTCTTGTAACCCTAACCCTAGCCAGGCATTAAAAGCATGCCGATTTAACTACCATTTAACAGCATTTTTCAGCTTCATGAAAATTTGCCTGAACAAAACAGATTATTAAAGATGATACATTTCCTAGAGTTTTTAAAAACCGTTTTGATAGTTTAAGACTGATATTTTTTGGTTTGAGGAAAAAAATCATCTTTGATGTTTGGAGGGCTTCTGAGACACCCTGCTGGAATCCACATTTGAAACCCTAGCTAGGGTTAGGGTTAGCATTCCCACAACAGGTAGAAGTTTTTTACTGTCAGTGCTGCATTCCGGGCCCCCAGTTATCTTTAGGATGAGTGATCATTTTCACAAATCTGCACTTTTAGTTTTCGGAAAGTTTTGGTCACCTTTTTGTATATTGCCCTATCCAGTGATTTTATCCAAAACTGAGCCAGATGAAAAGTGTGAAGAATACCTGTTCTAATGGGTAAACTCTCTTCATTTTGTCATTTAAAGTGCAGCTAAAAGTGCAACAGCGGGCAAAATTCTATGGTTCTTGTAACCCTAACCCTAGCCAGGCATTAAAAGCATGCCAATTTAACTACCATTTAAAAGCATTTTTCAGCTTCATGAAAATTTGCCTAAACCAGACAGAATATTAAAGAAGATACATTTCCTAGAGGTTTTAGAAACCGTTTTGATAGTTTGAGACTGATTTTTATGAGTTTGAGGAAAAAATTCAGCTTTGATGTTTGGAGGGCTTCTGAGACACCCTGCCGGAATTTACATTTGAAACCCTAGCTAGGGTTAGGGTTAGCATTCCCACAACAGGTAGAAGTTTTTTACTGTCAGTGCTGCATTCCGGGTCCCCAGTTATCTTTAGGATGAGTGATAATTTGCTCCTATCTGCACTTTTAGTTTTCGGACAGTTTTGGTCACCTTTTTGTATATTGCCCTATCCAGTGATTTTATCCAAAACTGAGCCAGATGAAAAGTGTGAAGAATACCTGTTCTAATGGGTAAACTCTCTTCATTTTGTCATTTAAAGTGCAGCTAAAAGTGCAACAGCGGGCAAAATTCTATGGTTCTTGTAACCCTAACCCTAGCCAGGCATTAAAAGCATGCCGATTTAACTACCATTTAAGAGCATTTTTCAGCTTCATGAAAATTTGCCTAAACCAGACAGAATATTAGAGAAGATACATTTCCTAGAGGTTTTAGAAACCGTTTTGATAGTTTGAGACTGATTTTTTGGAGTTTGAGGAAAAAAATCATCTTTGATGTTTGGAGGGCTTCTGAGACACCCTGCCGGAATTTACATTTGAAACCCTAGCTAGGGTTAGGGTTAGCATTCCCACAACAGGTAGAAGTTTTTTACTGTCAGTGCTGCATTCCGGGTCCCCAGTTATCTTTAGGATGAGTGATCATTTTCTCAAATCTGCACTTTTAGTTTTCGGACAGTTTTGTTCACCTTTTTGTATATTGCCCTATCCAGTGATTTTATCCAAAACTGAGCCAGATGAAAAGTGTGAAGAATACCTGTTCTAATGGGTAAACTCTCTTCATTTTGTCATTTAATGTGCAGCTAAAAGTGCAACAGCGGGCAAAATTCTATGGTTCTTGTAACCCTAACCCTAGCCAGGCATTAAAAGCATGCCAATTTAACTACCATTTAAAAGCATTTTTCAGCTTCATGAAAATTTGCCTAAACCAGACAGAATATTAAAGAAGATACATTTCCTAGAGGTTTTAGAAACCGTTTTGATAGTTTGAGACTGATTTTTTGGAGTTTGAGGAAAAAATTCATCTTTGATGTTTGGAGGGCTTCTGAGACACCCTGCCGGAATTTACATTTGAAACCCTAGCTAGGGTTAGGGTTAGCATTCCCACAACAGGTAGAAGTTTTTTACTGTCAGTGCTGCATTCCGGGTCCCCAGTTATCTTTAGGATGAGTGATAATTTGCTCCTATCTGCACTTTTAGTTTTCGGACAGTTTTGGTCACCTTTTTGTACATTGCCCTATCCAGTGATTTTATCCAAAACTGAGCCAGAAGAAAAGTGTCAAGAATACCTGTTCTAATGGGTAAACTCTCTTCATTTTGTCATTTAATGTGCAGCTAAAAGTGCAACAGCGGGCAACATTCTATGGTTCTTGTAACCCTAACCCTAGCCAGGCATTAAAAGCATGCCGATTTAACTACCATTTAACAGCATTTTTCAGCTTCATGAAAATTTGCCTAAACCAGACAGATTATTAAAGAAGATACATCTCCTAGAGGTTTTAAAAAACATTTTGATAGTTTGAGACTGATTTTTTGGAGTTTGAGGAAAAAAATCATCTTTGATGTTTGGAGGGCTTCTGAGACACCCTGCCGGAATTTACATTTGAAACCCTAGCTAGGGTTAGGGTTAGCATTCCCACAACAGGTAGAAGTTTTTTACTGTCAGTGCTGCATTCCGGGCCCCCAGTTATCTTAAGGGTGAATGATAATTTGCTCCTATCTGCACTTTTAGTTTTCGGACAGTTTTGGTCACCTTTTTGTATATTGCCCTATCCAATGATTTTATCCAAAACTGAGCCAGATGAAAAGTGTGAAGAATACCTGTTCTAATGGGTAAACTCTCTTCATATTGACATTTAAAGTGCAGCTAAAAGTGCAACAGCGTCAAAATTCTATGGTTCTTGTAACCCTAACCCTAGCCAGACATTAAAAGCATGCCGATTTAACTACCATTTAAGAGCATTTTTCAGCTTCATGACAATTTGCCTAAACCAGACAGATTATTAAAGAAGATACTTTTCCTAGAGGTTTTAGAAACCGTTTTGATAGTTTGAGACTGATTTTTTGGAGTTTGAGAAAAAATTCAACTTTGATGGAGGGCTTCTGAGACACCCTGCTGGAATGCACATTTGAAACCCTAGCTAGGGTTAGGGTTAGCATTCCCACAACAGGTAGAAGTTTTTTACTGTCAGTGCCGCATTCCGGGTCCCCAGTTATCTTTAGGATGAGTGATAATTTGCTCCTATCTGCACTTTTAGTTTTCGGACAGTTTTGGTCACCTTTTTGTATATTGCCCTATCCAGTGATTTTATCCAAAACTGAGCCAGATGAAAAGTGTGAAGAATACCTGTTCTAATGGGTAAACTCTCTTCATTTTGTCATTTAAAGTGCAGCTAAAAGTGCAACAGCGGGCAAAATTCTATGGTTCTTGTAACCCTAACCCTAGCCAGGCATTAAAAGCATGCCGATTTAACTACCATTTAAGAGCATTTTTCAGCTTCATGACAATTTGCCTAAACCAGACAGAATATTAAAGAAGATACATTTCCTAGAGGTTTTAGAAACCGTTTTGATAGTTTGAGACTGATTTTTTGGAGTTTGAGGAAAAAATTCATCTTTGATGTTTGGAGGGCTTCTGAGACACCCTGCCGGAATTTACATTTGAAACCCTAGCTAGGGTTAGGGTTAGCATTCCCACAACAGGTAGAAGTTTTTTACTGTCAGTGCTGCATTCCGGGTCCCCAGTTATCTTTAGGATGAGTGATAATTTGCTCCTATCTGCACTTTTAGTTTTCGGACAGTTTTGGTCACCTTTTTGTACATTGCCCTATCCAGTGATTTTATCCAAAACTGAGCCAGAAGAAAAGTGTCAAGAATACCTGTTCTAATGGGTAAACTCTCTTCATTTTGTCATTTAATGTGCAGCTAAAAGTGCAACAGCGGGCAACATTCTATGGTTCTTGTAACCCTAACCCTAGCCAGGCATTAAAAGCATGCCGATTTAACTACCATTTAACAGCATTTTTCAGCTTCATGAAAATTTGCCTAAACCAGACAGATTATTAAAGAAGATACATCTCCTAGAGGTTTTAAAAAACATTTTGATAGTTTGAGACTGATTTTTTGGAGTTTGAGGAAAAAAATCATCTTTGATGTTTGGAGGGCTTCTGAGACACCCTGCCGGAATTTACATTTGAAACCCTAGCTAGGGTTAGGGTTAGCATTCCCACAACAGGTAGAAGTTTTTTACTGTCAGTGCTGCATTCCGGGCCCCCAGTTATCTTAAGGGTGAATGATAATTTGCTCCTATCTGCACTTTTAGTTTTCGGACAGTTTTGGTCACCTTTTTGTATATTGCCCTATCCAATGATTTTATCCAAAACTGAGCCAGATGAAAAGTGTGAAGAATACCTGTTCTAATGGGTAAACTCTCTTCATATTGACATTTAAAGTGCAGCTAAAAGTGCAACAGCGTCAAAATTCTATAGTTCTTGTAACCCTAACCCTAGCCAGACATTAAAAGCATGCCGATTTAACTACCATTTAAGAGCATTTTTCAGCTTCATGACAATTTGCCTAAACCAGACAGATTATTAAAGAAGATACTTTTCCTAGAGGTTTTAGAAACCGTTTTGATAGTTTGAGACTGATTTTTTGGAGTTTGAGAAAAAATTCAACTTTGATGGAGGGCTTCTGAGACACCCTGCTGGAATGCACATTTGAAACCCTAGCTAGGGTTAGGGTTAGCATTCCCACAACAGGTAGAAGTTTTTTACTGTCAGTGCCGCATTCCGGGTCCCCAGTTATCTTTAGGATGAGTGATAATTTGCTCCTATCTGCACTTTTAGTTTTCGGACAGTTTTGGTCACCTTTTTGTATATTGCCCTATCCAGTGATTTTATCCAAAACTGAGCCAGATGAAAAGTGTGAAGAATACCTGTTCTAATGGGTAAACTCTCTTCATTTTGTCATTTAAAGTGCAGCTAAAAGTGCAACAGCGGGCAAAATTCTATGGTTCTTGTAACCCTAACCCTAGCCAGGCATTAAAAGCATGCCGATTTAACTACCATTTAAGAGCATTTTTCAGCTTCATGACAATTTGCCTAAACCAGACAGAATATTAAAGAAGATACATTTCCTAGAGGTTTTAGAAACCGTTTTGATAGTTTGAGACTGATTTTTTGGAGTTTGAGGAAAAAATTCATCTTTGATGTTTGGAGGGCTTCTGAGACACCCTGCTGGAATGCACATTTGAAACCCTAGCTAGGGTTAGGGTTAGCATTCCCACAACAGGTAGAAGTTTTTTACTGTCAGTGCTGCATTCCGGGCCCCCAGTTATCTTTAGGATGAGTGATAATTTGCTCCTATCTGCACTTTTAGTTTTCGGACAGTTTTGGTCACCTTTTTGTATATTGCCCTATCCAGTGATTTTATCCAAAACTGAGCCAGATGAAAAGTGTGAAGAATACCTGTTCTAATGGGTAAACTCTCTTCATTTTGACATTTAAAGTGCAGCTTAAAGTGCAACAGCGGGCAAAATTCTATGGTTCTTGTAACCCTAACCCTAGCCAGGCATTAAAAGCATGCCGATTTAACTACCATTTAACAGCATTTTTCAGCTTCATGAAAATTTGCCTGAACAAAACAGATTATTAAAGATGATACATTTCCTAGAGTTTTTAAAAACCGTTTTGATAGTTTAAGACTGATATTTTTTGGTTTGAGGAAAAAAATCATCTTTGATGTTTGGAGGGCTTCTGAGACACCCTGCTGGAATCCACATTTGAAACCCTAGCTAGGGTTAGGGTTAGCATTCCCACAACAGGTAGAAGTTTTTTACTGTCAGTGCTGCATTCCGGGCCCCCAGTTATCTTTAGGATGAGTGATCATTTTCACAAATCTGCACTTTTAGTTTTCGGAAAGTTTTGGTCACCTTTTTGTATATTGCCCTATCCAGTGATTTTATCCAAAACTGAGCCAGATGAAAAGTGTGAAGAATACCTGTTCTAATGGGTAAACTCTCTTCATTTTGTCATTTAAAGTGCAGCTAAAAGTGCAACAGCGGGCAAAATTCTATGGTTCTTGTAACCCTAACCCTAGCCAGGCATTAAAAGCATGCCAATTTAACTACCATTTAAAAGCATTTTTCAGCTTCATGAAAATTTGCCTAAACCAGACAGAATATTAAAGAAGATACATTTCCTAGAGGTTTTAGAAACCGTTTTGATAGTTTGAGACTGATTTTTATGAGTTTGAGGAAAAAATTCAGCTTTGATGTTTGGAGGGCTTCTGAGACACCCTGCCGGAATTTACATTTGAAACCCTAGCTAGGGTTAGGGTTAGCATTCCCACAACAGGTAGAAGTTTTTTACTGTCAGTGCTGCATTCCGGGTCCCCAGTTATCTTTAGGATGAGTGATAATTTGCTCCTATCTGCACTTTTAGTTTTCGGACAGTTTTGGTCACCTTTTTGTATATTGCCCTATCCAGTGATTTTATCCAAAACTGAGCCAGATGAAAAGTGTGAAGAATACCTGTTCTAATGGGTAAACTCTCTTCATTTTGTCATTTAAAGTGCAGCTAAAAGTGCAACAGCGGGCAAAATTCTATGGTTCTTGTAACCCTAACCCTAGCCAGGCATTAAAAGCATGCCGATTTAACTACCATTTAAGAGCATTTTTCAGCTTCATGAAAATTTGCCTAAACCAGACAGAATATTAGAGAAGATACATTTCCTAGAGGTTTTAGAAACCGTTTTGATAGTTTGAGACTGATTTTTTGGAGTTTGAGGAAAAAAATCATCTTTGATGTTTGGAGGGCTTCTGAGACACCCTGCCGGAATTTACATTTGAAACCCTAGCTAGGGTTAGGGTTAGCATTCCCACAACAGGTAGAAGTTTTTTACTGTCAGTGCTGCATTCCGGGTCCCCAGTTATCTTTAGGATGAGTGATCATTTTCTCAAATCTGCACTTTTAGTTTTCGGACAGTTTTGTTCACCTTTTTGTATATTGCCCTATCCAGTGATTTTATCCAAAACTGAGCCAGATGAAAAGTGTGAAGAATACCTGTTCTAATGGGTAAACTCTCTTCATTTTGTCATTTAATGTGCAGCTAAAAGTGCAACAGCGGGCAAAATTCTATGGTTCTTGTAACCCTAACCCTAGCCAGGCATTAAAAGCATGCCAATTTAACTACCATTTAAAAGCATTTTTCAGCTTCATGAAAATTTGCCTAAACCAGACAGAATATTAAAGAAGATACATTTCCTAGAGGTTTTAGAAACCGTTTTGATAGTTTGAGACTGATTTTTTGGAGTTTGAGGAAAAAATTCATCTTTGATGTTTGGAGGGCTTCTGAGACACCCTGCCGGAATTTACATTTGAAACCCTAGCTAGGGTTAGGGTTAGCATTCCCACAACAGGTAGAAGTTTTTTACTGTCAGTGCTGCATTCCGGGTCCCCAGTTATCTTTAGGATGAGTGATAATTTGCTCCTATCTGCACTTTTAGTTTTCGGACAGTTTTGGTCACCTTTTTGTACATTGCCCTATCCAGTGATTTTATCCAAAACTGAGCCAGAAGAAAAGTGTCAAGAATACCTGTTCTAATGGGTAAACTCTCTTCATTTTGTCATTTAATGTGCAGCTAAAAGTGCAACAGCGGGCAACATTCTATGGTTCTTGTAACCCTAACCCTAGCCAGGCATTAAAAGCATGCCGATTTAACTACCATTTAACAGCATTTTTCAGCTTCATGAAAATTTGCCTAAACCAGACAGATTATTAAAGAAGATACATCTCCTAGAGGTTTTAAAAAACATTTTGATAGTTTGAGACTGATTTTTTGGAGTTTGAGGAAAAAAATCATCTTTGATGTTTGGAGGGCTTCTGAGACACCCTGCCGGAATTTACATTTGAAACCCTAGCTAGGGTTAGGGTTAGCATTCCCACAACAGGTAGAAGTTTTTTACTGTCAGTGCTGCATTCCGGGCCCCCAGTTATCTTAAGGGTGAATGATAATTTGCTCCTATCTGCACTTTTAGTTTTCGGACAGTTTTGGTCACCTTTTTGTATATTGCCCTATCCAATGATTTTATCCAAAACTGAGCCAGATGAAAAGTGTGAAGAATACCTGTTCTAATGGGTAAACTCTCTTCATATTGACATTTAAAGTGCAGCTAAAAGTGCAACAGCGTCAAAATTCTATGGTTCTTGTAACCCTAACCCTAGCCAGACATTAAAAGCATGCCGATTTAACTACCATTTAAGAGCATTTTTCAGCTTCATGACAATTTGCCTAAACCAGACAGATTATTAAAGAAGATACTTTTCCTAGAGGTTTTAGAAACCGTTTTGATAGTTTGAGACTGATTTTTTGGAGTTTGAGAAAAAATTCAACTTTGATGGAGGGCTTCTGAGACACCCTGCTGGAATGCACATTTGAAACCCTAGCTAGGGTTAGGGTTAGCATTCCCACAACAGGTAGAAGTTTTTTACTGTCAGTGCCGCATTCCGGGTCCCCAGTTATCTTTAGGATGAGTGATAATTTGCTCCTATCTGCACTTTTAGTTTTCGGACAGTTTTGGTCACCTTTTTGTATATTGCCCTATCCAGTGATTTTATCCAAAACTGAGCCAGATGAAAAGTGTGAAGAATACCTGTTCTAATGGGTAAACTCTCTTCATTTTGTCATTTAAAGTGCAGCTAAAAGTGCAACAGCGGGCAAAATTCTATGGTTCTTGTAACCCTAACCCTAGCCAGGCATTAAAAGCATGCCGATTTAACTACCATTTAAGAGCATTTTTCAGCTTCATGACAATTTGCCTAAACCAGACAGAATATTAAAGAAGATACATTTCCTAGAGGTTTTAGAAACCGTTTTGATAGTTTGAGACTGATTTTTTGGAGTTTGAGGAAAAAATTCATCTTTGATGTTTGGAGGGCTTCTGAGACACCCTGCTGGAATGCACATTTGAAACCCTAGCTAGGGTTAGGGTTAGCATTCCCACAACAGGTAGAAGTTTTTTACTGTCAGTGCTGCATTCCGGGCCCCCAGTTATCTTTAGGATGAGTGATAATTTGCTCCTATCTGCACTTTTAGTTTTCGGACAGTTTTGGTCACCTTTTTGTATATTGCCCTATCCAGTGATTTTATCCAAAACTGAGCCAGATGAAAAGTGTGAAGAATACCTGTTCTAATGGGTAAACTCTCTTCATTTTGACATTTAAAGTGCAGCTTAAAGTGCAACAGCGGGCAAAATTCTATGGTTCTTGTAACCCTAACCCTAGCCAGGCATTAAAAGCATGCCGATTTAACTACCATTTAACAGCATTTTTCAGCTTCATGAAAATTTGCCTGAACAAAACAGATTATTAAAGATGATACATTTCCTAGAGTTTTTAAAAACCGTTTTGATAGTTTAAGACTGATATTTTTTGGTTTGAGGAAAAAAATCATCTTTGATGTTTGGAGGGCTTCTGAGACACCCTGCTGGAATCCACATTTGAAACCCTAGCTAGGGTTAGGGTTAGCATTCCCACAACAGGTAGAAGTTTTTTACTGTCAGTGCTGCATTCCGGGCCCCCAGTTATCTTTAGGATGAGTGATCATTTTCACAAATCTGCACTTTTAGTTTTCGGAAAGTTTTGGTCACCTTTTTGTATATTGCCCTATCCAGTGATTTTATCCAAAACTGAGCCAGATGAAAAGTGTGAAGAATACCTGTTCTAATGGGTAAACTCTCTTCATTTTGTCATTTAAAGTGCAGCTAAAAGTGCAACAGCGGGCAAAATTCTATGGTTCTTGTAACCCTAACCCTAGCCAGGCATTAAAAGCATGCCAATTTAACTACCATTTAAAAGCATTTTTCAGCTTCATGAAAATTTGCCTAAACCAGACAGAATATTAAAGAAGATACATTTCCTAGAGGTTTTAGAAACCGTTTTGATAGTTTGAGACTGATTTTTATGAGTTTGAGGAAAAAATTCAGCTTTGATGTTTGGAGGGCTTCTGAGACACCCTGCCGGAATTTACATTTGAAACCCTAGCTAGGGTTAGGGTTAGCATTCCCACAACAGGTAGAAGTTTTTTACTGTCAGTGCTGCATTCCGGGTCCCCAGTTATCTTTAGGATGAGTGATAATTTGCTCCTATCTGCACTTTTAGTTTTCGGACAGTTTTGGTCACCTTTTTGTATATTGCCCTATCCAGTGATTTTATCCAAAACTGAGCCAGATGAAAAGTGTGAAGAATACCTGTTCTAATGGGTAAACTCTCTTCATTTTGTCATTTAAAGTGCAGCTAAAAGTGCAACAGCGGGCAAAATTCTATGGTTCTTGTAACCCTAACCCTAGCCAGGCATTAAAAGCATGCCGATTTAACTACCATTTAAAAGCATTTTTCAGCTTCATGAAAATTTGCCTAAACCAGACAGAATATTAGAGAAGATACATTTCCTAGAGGTTTTAGAAACCGTTTTGATAGTTTGAGACTGATTTTTTGGAGTTTGAGGAAAAAAATCATCTTTGATGTTTGGAGGGCTTCTGAGACACCCTGCCGGAATTTACATTTGAAACCCTAGCTAGGGTTAGGGTTAGCATTCCCACAACAGGTAGAAGTTTTTTACTGTCAGTGCTGCATTCCGGGTCCCCAGTTATCTTTAGGATGAGTGATAATTTGCTCCTATCTGCACATTTAGTTTTCGGACAGTTTTGTTCACCTTTTTGTATATTGCCCTATCCAGTGATTTTATCCAAAACTGAGCCAGATGAAAAGTGTGAAGAATATCTGTTCTAATGGGTAAACTCTCTTCATTTTGTCATTTAAAGTGCAGCTAAAAGTGCAACAGCGGGCAAAATTCTATGGTTCTTGACACCCTAACCCTAGCCAGACATTAAAAGCATGCCGATTTAACTACCATTTAACAGCATTTTTCAGCTTCATGAAAATTTGCCTAAACCAGACAGAATACTAAAGAAGATACATTTCCTAGAGGTTTTAGAAACCGTTTTGATAGTTTGAGACTGATTTTTTGGAGTTTGAGGAAAAAATTCATCTTTGATGTTTGGAAGGCTTCTGAGACACCCTGCTGGAATCCACATTTGAAACCCTAGCTAGGGTTAGGGTTAGCATTCCCACAACAGGTAGAAGTTTTTTACTGTCAGTGCTGCATTCCGGGCCCCCAGTTATCTTTAGGATGAGTGATAATTTTCTCCTATCTGCACTTTTAGTTTTCGGACAGTTTTGGTCACCTTTTTGTATATTGCCCTATCCAGTGATTTTATCCAAAACTGAGCCAGATGAAAAGTGTGAAGAATATCTGTTCTAATGGGTAAACTCTCTTCATTTTGTCAGTTAAAGTGCAGCTAAAAGTGCAACAGCGGGCAAAATTCTATGGTTCTTGTAACCCTAACCCTAGCCAGGCATTAAAAGCATGCCGATTTAACTACCATTTACCAGCATTTTTCAGCTTCATGAAAATTTGCCTAAACAAAACAGATTATTAAAGAAGATACATTTCCTAGAGTTTTTAAAAACCGTTTTGATAGTTTAAGACTGATTTTTTTGGGTTTGAGGAAAAAATTCATCTTTGATGTTTGGAGGGCTTCTGAGACACCCTGCCGGAATTTACATTTGAAACCCTAGCTAGGGTTAGGGTTAGCATTCCCACAACAGGTAGAAGTTTTTTACTGTCAGTGCTGCATTCCGGGTCCCCAGTTATCTTTAGGATGAGTGATAATTTGCTCCTATCTGCACTTTTAGTTTTCGGACAGTTTTGGTCACCTTTTTGTACATTGCCCTATCCAGTGATTTTATCCAAAACTGAGCCAGAAGAAAAGTGTCAAGAATACCTGTTCTAATGGGTAAACTCTCTTCATTTTGTCATTTAATGTGCAGCTAAAAGTGCAACAGCGGGCAACATTCTATGGTTCTTGTAACCCTAACCCTAGCCAGGCATTAAAAGCATGCCGATTTAACTACCATTTAACAGCATTTTTCAGCTTCATGAAAATTTGCCTAAACCAGACAGATTAGTTAAGAAGATACATCTCCTAGAGGTTTTAAAAAACATTTTGATAGTTTGAGACTGATTTTTTGGAGTTTGAGGAAAAAAATCATCTTTGATGTTTGGAGGGCTTCTGAGACACCCTGCCGGAACGTACATTTGAAACCCTAACTAGGGTTAGGGTTAGCATTCCCACAACAGGTAGAATTTTTTTACTGTCAGTGCTGCATTCCGGGCCCCCAGTTATCTTAAGGGTGAATGATAATTTGCTCCTATCTGCACTTTTAGTTTTCGGACAGTTTTGGTCACCTTTTTGTATATTGCCCTATCCAATGATTTTATCCAAAACTGAGCCAGATGAAAAGTGTGAAGAATACCTGTTCTAATGGGTAAACTCTCTTCATATTGACATTTAAAGTGCAGCTAAAAGTGCAACAGCGTCAAAATTCTATGGTTCTTGTAACCCTAACCCTAGCCAGACATTAAAAGCATGCCGATTTAACTACCATTTAAGAGCATTTTTCAGCTTCATGACAATTTGCCTAAACCAGACAGATTAATAAAGAAGATACTTTTCCTAGAGGTTTTCGAAACCGTTTTGATAGTTTGAGAATGATTTTTTGGAGTTTGAGAAAAAATTCAACTTTGATGTTTGGAGGGCTTCTGAGACACCCTGCTGGAATGCCCATTTGAAACCCTAGCTAGGGTTAGGGTTAGCATTCCCACAACAGGTAGAAGTTTTTTACTGTCAGTGCCGCATTCCGGGTCCCCAGTTATCTTTAGGATGAGTGATAATTTGCTCCTATCTGCACTTTTAGTTTTCGGACAGTTTTGGTCACCTTTTTGTATATTGCCCTATCCAGTGATTTTATCCAAAACTGAGCCAGATGAAAAGTGTGAAGAATACCTGTTCTAATGGGTAAACTCTTTTCATTTTGTCATTTAAAGTGCAGCTAAAAGTGCAACAGCGGGCAAAATTCTATGGTTCTTGTAACCCTAACCCTAGCCAGGCATTAAAAGCATGCCGATTTAACTACCATTTAACAGCATTTTTCAGCTTCATAAAAATTTGCCTAAACCAGACAGAATTTTAAAGAAGATACATTTCCTAGAGTTTTTTTTAAACCGTTTTGATAGTTTGAGAATGATTTTTTGGAGTTTGACGAAAAAATTCAACTTTGATGTTTGGAGGGCTTCTGAGACACCCTGCTGGAATGCACATTTGAAACCCTAGCTAGGGTTAGGGTTAGGAGGGCTTCTGAGACACCCTGCCGGAACGTACATTTGAAACCCTAGCTAGGGTTAGGGTTAGCATTCCCACAACAGGTAGAAGTTTTTTACTGTTAGTGCTGCATTCCAGGTCCCATTTATCTTCAGGATGAGTGATAATTTGCTCCTATCTGCACTTTTAGTTTTCGGACAGTTTTGGTCACCTTTTTGTATATTGCCCTATCCAGTGATTTTATCCAAAACTGAGCCAGATGAAAAGTGTGAAGAATACCTGTTCTAATGGGTAAACTCTCTTCATATTGACATTTAAAGTGCAGCTAAAAGTGCAACAGCGTCAAAATTCTATGGTTCTTGTAACCCTAACCCTAGCCAGACATTAAAAGCATGCCGATTTAACTACCATTTAAGAGCATTTTTCAGCTTCATGACAATTTGCCTAAACCAGACAGATTATTAAAGAAGATACTTTTCCTAGAGGTTTTAGAAACCGTTTTGATAGTTTGAGACTGATTTTTTGGAGTTTGAGGAAAAATTCAACTTTGATGTTTGGAGGGCTTCTGAGACACCCTGCGGGAATGCACATTTGAAACCCTAGCTAGGGTTAGGGTTAGAATTCCCACAACAGGTAGAAGTTTTTTACTGTCAGTGCTGCATTCCGGGTCTCCAGTTATCTTTAGGATGAGTGATAATTTGCTCCTATCTGCACTTTTAGTTTTCGGACAGTTTTGGTCACCGTTTTGTATATTGCCCTATCCAGTGATTTTATCCAAAACTGAGCCAGATGAAAAGTGTGAAGAATACCTGTTCTAATGGGTAAACTCTCTTCATTTTGTCATTTAAAGTGCAGCTAAAAGTGCAACAGCGGGCAAAATTCTATGGTTCTTGTAACCCTTACCCTAGCCAGGCATTAAAAGCATGCCGATTTAACTACCATTTAAGAGCATTTTTCAGCTTCATGAAAATTTGCCTAAACCAGACAGATTATTAAAGAAGATACATTTCCTAGAGGTTTTAGAAACCGTTTTGATAGTTTGAGAATGATTTTTTGGAGTTTGACGAAAAAATTCAGCTTTGATGTTTGGAGGGCTTCTGAGACACCCTGCTGGAATGCACATTTGAAACCCTAGCTAGGGTTAGGGTTAGCATTCCCACAACAGGTAGAAGTTTTTTACTGTCAGTGCTGCATTCCGGGTCCCCAGTTATCTTTAGGATGAGTGATAATTTGCTCCTATCTGCACATTTAGTTTTCGGACAGTTTTGTTCACCTTTTTGTATATTGCCCTATCCAGTGATTTTATCCAAAACTGAGCCAGATGAAAAGTGTGAAGAATACCTGTTCTAATGGGTAAACTCTCTTCATTTTGTCATTTAATGTGCAGCTAAAAGTGCAACAGCGGGCAAAATTCTATGGTTCTTGTAACCCTAACCCTAGCCAGGCATTAAAAGCATGCCAATTTAACTACCATTTAACAGCATTTTTCAGCTTCAAGAAAATTTGCCTGAACAAAACAGATTATTAAAGATGATACATTTCCTAGAGTTTTTAAAAACCGTTTTGATAGTTTAAGACTGATATTTTTTGGTTTGAGGAAAAAAATCATCTTTGATGTTTGGAGGGCTTCTGAGACACCCTGCTGGAATCCACATTTGAAACCCTAGCTAGGGTTAGGGTTAGCATTCCCACAACAGGTAGAAGTTTTTTACTGTCAGTGCTGCATTCCGGGCCCCCAGTTATCTTTAGGATGAGTGATCATTTTCACAAATCTGCACTTTTAGTTTTCGGAAAGTTTTGGTCACCTTTTTGTATATTGCCCTATCCAGTGATTTTATCCAAAACTGAGCCAGATGAAAAGTGTGAAGAATACCTGTTCTAATGGGTAAACTCTCTTCATTTTGTCATTTAAAGTGCAGCTAAAAGTGCAACAGCGGGCAAAATTCTATGGTTCTTGTAACCCTAACCCTAGCCAGGCATTAAAAGCATGCCAATTTAACTACCATTTAAAAGCATTTTTCAGCTTCATGAAAATTTGCCTAAACCAGACAGAATATTAAAGAAGATACATTTCCTAGAGGTTTTAGAAACCGTTTTGATAGTTTGAGACTGATTTTTATGAGTTTGAGGAAAAAATTCAGCTTTGATGTTTGGAGGGCTTCTGAGACACCCTGCCGGAATTTACATTTGAAACCCTAGCTAGGGTTAGGGTTAGCATTCCCACAACAGGTAGAAGTTTTTTACTGTCAGTGCTGCATTCCGGGTCCCCAGTTATCTTTAGGATGAGTGATAATTTGCTCCTATCTGCACTTTTAGTTTTCGGACAGTTTTGGTCACCTTTTTGTATATTGCCCTATCCAGTGATTTTATCCAAAACTGAGCCAGATGAAAAGTGTGAAGAATACCTGTTCTAATGGGTAAACTCTCTTCATTTTGTCATTTAAAGTGCAGCTAAAAGTGCAACAGCGGGCAAAATTCTATGGTTCTTGTAACCCTAACCCTAGCCAGGCATTAAAAGCATGCCGATTTAACTACCATTTAAAAGCATTTTTCAGCTTCATGAAAATTTGCCTAAACCAGACAGAATATTAGAGAAGATACATTTCCTAGAGGTTTTAGAAACCGTTTTGATAGTTTGAGACTGATTTTTTGGAGTTTGAGGAAAAAAATCATCTTTGATGTTTGGAGGGCTTCTGAGACACCCTGCCGGAATTTACATTTGAAACCCTAGCTAGGGTTAGGGTTAGCATTCCCACAACAGGTAGAAGTTTTTTACTGTCAGTGCTGCATTCCGGGCCCCCAGTTATCTTTAGGATGAGTGATAATTTTCTCCTATCTGCACTTTTAGTTTTCGGACAGTTTTGGTCACCTTTTTGTATATTGCCCTATCCAGTGATTTTATCCAAAACTGAGCCAGATGAAAAGTGTGAAGAATATCTGTTCTAATGGGTAAACTCTCTTCATTTTGTCAGTTAAAGTGCAGCTAAAAGTGCAACAGCGGGCAAAATTCTATGGTTCTTGTAACCCTAACCCTAGCCAGGCATTAAAAGCATGCCGATTTAACTACCATTTACCAGCATTTTTCAGCTTCATGAAAATTTGCCTAAACAAAACAGATTATTAAAGAAGATACATTTCCTAGAGTTTTTAAAAACCGTTTTGATAGTTTAAGACTGATTTTTTTGGGTTTGAGGAAAAAAATCATCTTTGATGTTTGGAGGGCTTCTGAGACACCCTGCTGGAATGCACATTTGAAACCCTAGCTAGGGTTAGTGTTAGCATTCCCACAACAGGTAGAAGTTTTTTACTGTCAGTGCTGCATTCCGGGTCCCCAGTTATCTTTAGGATGAGTGATAATTTGCTCCTATCTGCACTTTTATGTTTCGGACAGTTTTGGTCACCTTTTTGTATAATGCCCTATCCAGTGATTTTATCCAAAACTGAGCCAGATGAAAAGTGTGAAGAATACCTGTTCTAATGGGTAAACTCTCTTCATTTTGTCATTTAAAGTGCAGCTAAAAGTGCAACAGCGGGCAAAATTCTATGGTTCTTGTAACCCTAACCCTAGCCAGGCATTAAAAGCATGCCGATTTAACTAGCATTTAACAGCATTTTTCAGCTTCATGAAAATTTGCCTAAACCAGACAGAATATTAAAGAAGATACATTTCCTAGAAGTTTTAGAAACCGTTTTGATAGTTTGAGACTGATTTTTTGGAGTTTGAGGAAAAAATTCATCTTTGATGTTTGGAGGGCTTCTGAGACACCCTGCCGGAACGTACATTTGAAACCCTAACTAGGGTTAGGGTTAGCATTCCCACAACAGGTAGAATTTTTTTACTGTCAGTGCTGCATTCCGGGCCCCCAGTTATCTTAAGGGTGAATGATAATTTGCTCCTATCTGCACTTTTAGTTTTCGGACAGTTTTGGTCACCTTTTTGTATATTGCCCTATCCAATGATTTTATCCAAAACTGAGCCAGATGAAAAGTGTGAAGAATACCTGTTCTAATGGGTAAACTCTCTTCATATTGACATTTAAAGTGCAGCTAAAAGTGCAACAGCGTCAAAATTCTATGGTTCTTGTAACCCTAACCCTAGCCAGACATTAAAAGCATGCCGATTTAACTACCATTTAAGAGCATTTTTCAGCTTCATGACAATTTGCCTAAACCAGACAGATTAATAAAGAAGATACTTTTCCTAGAGGTTTTAGAAACCGTTTTGATAGTTTGAGACTGATTTTTTGGAGTTTGAGAAAAAATTCAACTTTGATGGAGGGCTTCTGAGACACCCTGCTGGAATGCACATTTGAAACCCTAGCTAGGGTTAGGGTTAGCATTCCCACAACAGGTAGAAGTTTTTTACTGTCAGTGCCGCATTCCGGGTCCCCAGTTATCTTTAGGATGAGTGATAATTTGCTCCTATCTGCACTTTTAGTTTTCGGACAGTTTTGGTCACCTTTTTGTATATTGAAGAGAGTTTACCCATTAGAACAGGTATTCTTCACACTTTTCATCTGGCTCAGTTTTGGATAAAATCACTGGATAGGGCAATATACAAAACGGTGACCAAAACTGTCCGAAAACTAAAAGTGCAGATAGGAGCAAATTATCACTCATCCTAAAGATAACTGGAGACCCGGAATGCAGCACTGACAGTAAAAAACTTCTACCTGTTGTGGGAATGCTAACCCTAACCCTAGCTAGGGTTTCAAATGTGCATTCCCGCAGGGTGTCTCAGAAGCCCTCCAAACATCAAAGTTGAATTTTTCCTCAAACTCCAAAAAATCAGTCTCAAACTATCAAAACGGTTTCTAAAACCTCTAGGAAAAGTATCTTCTTTAATAATCTGTCTGGTTTAGGCAAATTGTCATGAAGCTGAAAAATGCTCTTAAATGGTAGTTAAATCGGCATGCTTTTAATGTCTGGCTAGGGTTAGGGTTACAAGAACCATAGAATTTTGACGCTGTTGCACTTTTAGCTGCACTTTAAATGTCAATATGAAGAGAGTTTACCCATTAGAACAGGTATTCTTCACACTTTTCATCTGGCTCAGTTTTGGATAAAATCACTGGATAGGGCAATATACAAAAAGGTGACCAAAACTGTCCGAAAACTAAAAGTGCAGATAGGAGCAAATTATCACTCATCCTAAAGATAACTGGGGACCCGGAATGCGGCACTGACAGTAAAAAACTTCTACCTGTTGTGGGAATGCTAACCCTAACCCTAGCTAGGGTTTCAAATGTACGTTCCGGCAGGGTGTCTCAGAAGCCCTCCTAACCCTAACCCTAGCTAGGGTTTCAAATGTGCATTCCAGCAGGGTGTCTCAGAAGCCCTCCAAACATCAAAGTTGAATTTTTTCGTCAAACTCCAAAAAATCATTCTCAAACTATCAAAACGGTTTAAAAAAAACTCTAGGAAATGTATCTTCTTTAAAATTCTGTCTGGTTTAGGCAAATTTTTATGAAGCTGAAAAATGCTGTTAAATGGTAGTTAAATCGGCATGCTTTTAATGCCTGGCTAGGGTTAGGGTTACAAGAACCATAGAATTTTGCCCGCTGTTGCACTTTTAGCTGCACTTTAAATGACAAAATGAAGAGAGTTTACCCATTAGAACAGGTATTCTTCACACTTTTCATCTGGCTCAGTTTTGGATAAAATCACTGGATAGGGCAATATACAAAAAGGTGACCAAAACTGTCCGAAAACTAAAAGTGCAGATAGGAGCAAATTATCACTCATCCTAAAGATAACTGGGGACCCGGAATGCGGCACTGACAGTAAAAAACTTCTACCTGTTGTGGGAATGCTAACCCTAACCCTAGCTAGGGTTTCAAATGGGCATTCCAGCAGGGTGTCTCAGAAGCCCTCCAAACATCAAAGTTGAATTTTTTCTCAAACTCCAAAAAATCATTCTCAAACTATCAAAACGGTTTCGAAAACCTCTAGGAAAAGTATCTTCTTTATTAATCTGTCTGGTTTAGGCAAATTGTCATGAAGCTGAAAAATGCTCTTAAATGGTAGTTAAATCGGCATGCTTTTAATGTCTGGCTAGGGTTAGGGTTACAAGAACCATAGAATTTTGACGCTGTTGCACTTTTAGCTGCACTTTAAATGTCAATATGAAGAGAGTTTACCCATTAGAACAGGTATTCTTCACACTTTTCATCTGGCTCAGTTTTGGATAAAATCATTGGATAGGGCAATATACAAAAAGGTGAACAAAACTGTCCGAAAACTAAAAGTGCAGATAGGAGCAAATTATCATTCACCCTTAAGATAACTGGGGGCCCGGAATGCAGCACTGACAGTAAAAAAATTCTACCTGTTGTGGGAATGCTAACCCTAACCCTAGTTAGGGTTTCAAATGTACGTTCCGGCAGGGTGTCTCAGAAGCCCTCCAAACATCAAAGATGATTTTTTTCCTCAAACTCCAAAAAATCAGTCTCAAACTATCAAAATGTTTTTTAAAACCTCTAGGAGATGTATCTTCTTAAATAATCTGTCTGGTTTAGGCAAATTTTCATGAAGCTGAAAAATGCTGTTAAATGGTAGTTAAATCGGCATGCTTTTAATGCCTGGCTAGGGTTAGGGTTACAAGAACCATAGAATGTTGCCCGCTGTTGCACTTTTAGCTGCACATTAAATGACAAAATGAAGAGAGTTTACCCATTAGAACAGGTATTCTTGACACTTTTCTTCTGGCTCAGTTTTGGATAAAATCACTGGATAGGGCAATGTACAAAAAGGTGACCAAAACTGTCCGAAAACTAAATGTGCAGATAGGAGCAAATTATCACTCATCCTAAAGATAACTGGGGACCCGGAATGCAGCACTGACAGTAAAAAACTTCTACCTGTTGTGGGAATGCTAACCCTAACCCTAGCTAGGGTTTCAAATGTAAATTCCGGCAGGGTGTCTCAGAAGCCCTCCAAACATCAAAGATGAATTTTTTCCTCAAACTCCAAAAAATCAGTCTCAAACTATCAAAACGGTTTCTAAAACCTCTAGGAAATGTATCTTCTTTAGTATTCTGTCTGGTTTAGGCAAATTTTCATGAAGCTGAAAAATGCTGTTAAATGGTAGTTAAATCGGCATGCTTTTAATGTCTGGCTAGGGTTAGGGTGTCAAGAACCATAGAATTTTGCCCGCTGTTGCACTTTTAGCTGCACTTTAAATGACAAAATGAAGAGAGTTTACCCATTAGAACAGGTATTCTTCACACTTTTCATCTGGCTCAGTTTTGGATAAAATCACTGGATAGGGCAATATACAAAAAGGTGAACAAAACTGTCCGAAAACTAAATGTGCAGATAGGAGCAAATTATCACTCATCCTAAAGATAACTGGGGACCCGGAATGCAGCACTGACAGTAAAAAACTTCTACCTGTTGTGGGAATGCTAACCCTAACCCTAGCTAGGGTTTCAAATGTAAATTCCGGCAGGGTGTCTCAGAAGCCCTCCAAACATCAAAGATGAATTTTTTCCTCAAACTCCAAAAAATCAGTCTCAAACTATCAAAACGGTTTCTAAAACCTCTAGGAAATGTATCTTCTTTAATATTCTGTCTGGTTTAGGCAAATTTTCATGAAGCTGAAAAATGCTGTTAAATGCTAGTTAAATCGGCATGCTTTTAATGCCTGGCTAGGGTTAGGGTTACAAGAACCATAGAATTTTGCCCGCTGTTGCACTTTTAGCTGCACTTTAAATGACAAAATGAAGAGAGTTTACCCATTAGAACAGGTATTCTTCACACTTTTCATCTGGCTCAGTTTTGGATAAAATCACTGGATAGGGCATTATACAAAAAGGTGACCAAAACTGTCCGAAACATAAAAGTGCAGATAGGAGCAAATTATCACTCATCCTAAAGATAACTGGGGACCCGGAATGCAGCACTGACAGTAAAAAACTTCTACCTGTTGTGGGAATGCTACCACTAACCCTAGCTAGGGTTTCAAATGTGCATTCCAGCAGGGTGTCTCAGAAGCCCTCCAAACATCAAAGATGATTTTTTTCCTCAAACCCAAAAAAATCAGTCTTAAACTATCAAAACGGTTTTTAAAAACTCTAGGAAATGTATCTTCTTTAATAATCTGTTTTGTTTAGGCAAATTTTCATGAAGCTGAAAAATGCTGGTAAATGGTAGTTAAATCGGCATGCTTTTAATGCCTGGCTAGGGTTAGGGTTACAAGAACCATAGAATTTTGCCCGCTGTTGCACTTTTAGCTGCACTTTAACTGACAAAATGAAGAGAGTTTACCCATTAGAACAGATATTCTTCACACTTTTCATCTGGCTCAGTTTTGGATAAAATCACTGGATAGGGCAATATACAAAAAGGTGAACAAAACTGTCCGAAAACTAAATGTGCAGATAGGAGCAAATTATCACTCATCCTAAAGATAACTGGGGACCCGGAATGCAGCACTGACAGTAAAAAACTTCTACCTGTTGTGGGAATGCTAACCCTAACCCTAGCTAGGGTTTCAAATGTAAATTCCGGCAGGGTGTCTCAGAAGCCTTCCAAACATCAAAGATGAATTTTTTCCTCAAACTCCAAAAAATCAGTCTCAAACTATCAAAACGGTTTCTAAAACCTCTAGGAAATGTATCTTCTTTAGTATTCTGTCTGGTTTAGGCAAATTTTCATGAAGCTGAAAAATGCTCTTAAATGGTAGTTAAATCGGCATGCTTTTAATGTCTGGCTAGGGTTAGGGTGTCAAGAACCATAGAATTTTGCCCGCTGTTGCACTTTTAGCTGCACTTTAAATGACAAAATGAAGAGAGTTTACCCATTAGAACAGGTATTCTTCACACTTTTCATCTGGCTCAGTTTTGGATAAAATCACTGGATAGGGCAATATACAAAAAGGTGAACAAAACTGTCCGAAAACTAAATGTGCAGATAGGAGCAAATTATCACTCATCCTAAAGATAACTGGGGACCCGGAATGCAGCACTGACAGTAAAAAACTTCTACCTGTTGTGGGAATGCTAACCCTAACCCTAGCTAGTGTTTCAAATGTAAATTCCGGCAGGGTGTCTCAGAAGCCCTCCAAACATCAAAGATGATTTTTTTCCTCAAACTCCAAAAAATCAGTCTCAAACTATCAAAACGGTTTCTAAAACCTCTAGGAAATGTATCTTCTCTAATATTCTGTCTGGTTTAGGCAAATTTTCATGAAGCTGAAAAATGCTGTTAAATGCTAGTTAAATCGGCATGCTTTTAATGCCTGGCTAGGGTTAGGGTTACAAGAACCATAGAATTTTGCCCGCTGTTGCACTTTTAGCTGCACTTTAAATGACAAAATGAAGAGAGTTTACCCATTAGAACAGGTATTCTTCACACTTTTCATCTGGCTCAGTTTTGGATAAAATCACTGGATAGGGCATTATACAAAAAGGTGACCAAAACTGTCCGAAACATAAAAGTGCAGATAGGAGCAAATTATCACTCATCCTAAAGATAACTGGGGACCCGGAATGCAGCACTGACAGTAAAAAACTTCTACCTGTTGTGGGAATGCTAACACTAACCCTAGCTAGGGTTTCAAATGTGCATTCCAGCAGGGTGTCTCAGAAGCCCTCCAAACATCAAAGATGATTTTTTTCCTCAAACCCAAAAAAATCAGTCTTAAACTATCAAAACGGTTTTTAAAAACTCTAGGAAATGTATCTTCTTTAATAATCTGTTTTGTTTAGGCAAATTTTCATGAAGCTGAAAAATGCTGGTAAATGGTAGTTAAATCGGCATGCTTTTAATGCCTGGCTAGGGTTAGGGTTACAAGAACCATAGAATTTTGCCCGCTGTTGCACTTTTAGCTGCACTTTAACTGACAAAATGAAGAGAGTTTACCCATTAGAACAGATATTCTTCACACTTTTCATCTGGCTCAGTTTTGGATAAAATCACTGGATAGGGCAATATACAAAAAGGTGACCAAAACTGTCCGAAAACTAAAAGTGCAGATAGGAGAAAACTATCACTCATCCTAAAGATAACTGGGGGCCCGGAATGCAGCACTGACAGTAAAAAACTTCTACCTGTTGTGGGAATGCTAACCCTAACCCTAGCTAGGGTTTCAAATGTGGATTCCAGCAGGGTGTCTCAGAAGCCTTCCAAACATCAAAGATGAATTTTTTCCTCAAACTCCAAAAAATCAGTCTCAAACTATCAAAACGGTTTCTAAAACCTCTAGGAAATGTATCTTCTTTAGTATTCTGTCTGGTTTAGGCAAATTTTCATGAAGCTGAAAAATGCTGTTAAATGGTAGTTAAATCGGCATGCTTTTAATGTCTGGCTAGGGTTAGGGTGTCAAGAACGATAGAATTTTGCCCGCTGTTGCACTTTTAGCTGCACTTTAAATGACAAAATGAAGAGAGTTTACCCATTAGAACAGGTATTCTTCACACTTTTCATCTGGCTCAGTTTTGGATAAAATCACTGGATAGGGCAATATACAAAAAGGTGAACAAAACTGTCCGAAAACTAAATGTGCAGATAGGAGCAAATTATCACTCATCCTAAAGATAACTGGGGACCCGGAATGCAGCACTGACAGTAAAAAACTTCTACCTGTTGTGGGAATGCTAACCCTAACCCTAGCTAGGGTTTCAAATGTAAATTCCGGCAGGGTGTCTCAGAAGCCCTCCAAACATCAAAGATGATTTTTTTCCTCAAACTCCAAAAAATCAGTCTCAAACTATCAAAACGGTTTCTAAAACCTCTAGGAAATGTATCTTCTCTAATATTCTGTCTGGTTTAGGCAAATTTTCATGAAGCTGAAAAATGCTTTTAAATGGTAGTTAAATCGGCATGCTTTTAATGCCTGGCTAGGGTTAGGGTTACAAGAACCATAGAATTTTGCCCGCTGTTGCACTTTTAGCTGCACTTTAAATGACAAAATGAAGAGAGTTTACCCATTAGAACAGGTATTCTTCACACTTTTCATCTGGCTCAGTTTTGGATAAAATCACAGGATAGGGCAATATACAAAAAGGTGACCAAAACTGTCCGAAAACTAAAAGTGCAGATAGGAGCAAATTATCACTCATCCTAAAGATAACTGGGGACCCGGAATGCAGCACTGACAGTAAAAAACTTCTACCTGTTGTGGGAATGCTAACCCTAACCCTAGCTAGGGTTTCAAATGTAAATTCCGGCAGGGTGTCTCAGAAGCCCTCCAAACATCAAAGCTGAATTTTTTCCTCAAACTCATAAAAATCAGTCTCAAACTATCAAAACGGTTTCTAAAACCTCTAGGAAATGTATCTTCTTTAATATTCTGTCTGGTTTAGGCAAATTTTCATGAAGCTGAAAAATGCTCTTAAATGGTAGTTAAATCGGCATGCTTTTAATGCCTGGCTAGGGTTAGGGTTACAAGAACCATAGAATTTTGCCCGCTGTTGCACTTTTAGCTGCACTTTAAATGACAAAATGAAGAGAGTTTACCCATTAGAACAGGTATTCTTCACACTTTTCATCTGGCTCAGTTTTGGATAAAATCACTGGATAGGGCAATATACAAAAAGGTGACCAAAACTGTCCGAAAACTAAAAGTGCAGATAGGAGCAAATTATCACTCATCCTAAAGATAACTGGGGACCCGGAATGCGGCACTGACAGTAAAAAACTTCTACCTGTTGTGGGAATGCTAACCCTAACCCTAGCTAGGGTTTCAAATGTGCATTCCAGCAGGGTGTCTCAGAAGCCCTCCATCAAAGTTGAATTTTTTCTCAAACTCCAAAAAATCAGTCTCAAACTATCAAAACGGTTTCTAAAACCTCTAGGAAAAGTATCTTCTTTAATAATCTGTCTGGTTTAGGCAAATTGTCATGAAGCTGAAAAATGCTCTTAAATGGTAGTTAAATCGGCATGCTTTTAATGTCTGGCTAGGGTTAGGGTTACAAGAACCATAGAATTTTGACGCTGTTGCACTTTTAGCTGCACTTTAAATGTCAATATGAAGAGAGTTTACCCATTAGAACAGGTATTCTTCACACTTTTCATCTGGCTCAGTTTTGGATAAAATCATTGGATAGGGCAATATACAAAAAGGTGACCAAAACTGTCCGAAAACTAAAAGTGCAGATAGGAGCAAATTATCATTCACCCTTAAGATAACTGGGGGCCCGGAATGCAGCACTGACAGTAAAAAACTTCTACCTGTTGTGGGAATGCTAACCCTAACCCTAGCTAGGGTTTCAAATGTAAATTCCGGCAGGGTGTCTCAGAAGCCCTCCAAACATCAAAGATGATTTTTTTCCTCAAACTCCAAAAAATCAGTCTCAAACTATCAAAATGTTTTTTAAAACCTCTAGGAGATGTATCTTCTTTAATAATCTGTCTGGTTTAGGCAAATTTTCATGAAGCTGAAAAATGCTGTTAAATGGTAGTTAAATCGGCATGCTTTTAATGCCTGGCTAGGGTTAGGGTTACAAGAACCATAGAATGTTGCCCGCTGTTGCACTTTTAGCTGCACATTAAATGACAAAATGAAGAGAGTTTACCCATTAGAACAGGTATTCTTGACACTTTTCTTCTGGCTCAGTTTTGGATAAAATCACTGGATAGTGCAATGTACAAAAAGGTGACCAAAACTGTCCGAAAACTAAAAGTGCAGATAGGAGCAAATTATCACTCATCCTAAAGATAACTGGGGACCCGGAATGCAGCACTGACAGTAAAAAACTTCTACCTGTTGTGGGAATGCTAACCCTAACCCTAGCTAGGGTTTCAAATGTAAATTCCGGCAGGGTGTCTCAGAAGCCCTCCAAACATCAAAGATGAATTTTTTCCTCAAACTCCAAAAAATCAGTCTCAAACTATCAAAACGGTTTCTAAAACCTCTAGGAAATGTATCTTCTTTAATATTCTGTCTGGTTTAGGCAAATTTTCATGAAGCTGAAAAATGCTTTTAAATGGTAGTTAAATTGGCATGCTTTTAATGCCTGGCTAGGGTTAGGGTTACAAGAACCATAGAATTTTGCCCGCTGTTGCACTTTTAGCTGCACATTAAATGACAAAATGAAGAGAGTTTACCCATTAGAACAGGTATTCTTCACACTTTTCATCTGGCTCAGTTTTGGATAAAATCACTGGATAGGGCAATATACAAAAAGGTGAACAAAACTGTCCGAAAACTAAAAGTGCAGATTTGAGAAAATGATCACTCATCCTAAAGATAACTGGGGACCCGGAATGCAGCACTGACAGTAAAAAACTTCTACCTGTTGTGGGAATGCTAACCCTAACCCTAGCTAGGGTTTCAAATGTAAATTCCGGCAGGGTGTCTCAGAAGCCCTCCAAACATCAAAGATGATTTTTTTCCTCAAACTCCAAAAAATCAGTCTCAAACTATCAAAACGGTTTCTAAAACCTCTAGGAAATGTATCTTCTCTAATATTCTGTCTGGTTTAGGCAAATTTTCATGAAGCTGAAAAATGCTTTTAAATGGTAGTTAAATCGGCATGCTTTTAATGCCTGGCTAGGGTTAGGGTTACAAGAACCATAGAATTTTGCCCGCTGTTGCACTTTTAGCTGCACTTTAAATGACAAAATGAAGAGAGTTTACCCATTAGAACAGGTATTCTTCACACTTTTCATCTGGCTCAGTTTTGGATAAAATCACTGGATAGGGCAATATACAAAAAGGTGACCAAAACTGTCCGAAAACTAAAAGTGCAGATAGGAGCAAATTATCACTCATCCTAAAGATAACTGGGGACCCGGAATGCAGCACTGACAGTAAAAAACTTCTACCTGTTGTGGGAATGCTAACCCTAACCCTAGCTAGGGTTTCAAATGTAAATTCCGGCAGGGTGTCTCAGAAGCCCTCCAAACATCAAAGCTGAATTTTTTCCTCAAACTCATAAAAATCAGTCTCAAACTATCAAAACGGTTTCTAAAACCTCTAGGAAATGTATCTTCTTTAATATTCTGTCTGGTTTAGGCAAATTTTCATGAAGCTGAAAAATGCTTTTAAATGGTAGTTAAATTGGCATGCTTTTAATGCCTGGCTAGGGTTAGGGTTACAAGAACCATAGAATTTTGCCCGCTGTTGCACTTTTAGCTGCACTTTAAATGACAAAATGAAGAGAGTTTACCCATTAGAACAGGTATTCTTCACACTTTTCATCTGGCTCAGTTTTGGATAAAATCACTGGATAGGGCAATATACAAAAAGGTGACCAAAACTTTCCGAAAACTAAAAGTGCAGATTTGTGAAAATGATCACTCATCCTAAAGATAACTGGGGGCCCGGAATGCAGCACTGACAGTAAAAAACTTCTACCTGTTGTGGGAATGCTAACCCTAACCCTAGCTAGGGTTTCAAATGTGGATTCCAGCAGGGTGTCTCAGAAGCCCTCCAAACATCAAAGATGATTTTTTTCCTCAAACCAAAAAATATCAGTCTTAAACTATCAAAACGGTTTTTAAAAACTCTAGGAAATGTATCATCTTTAATAATCTGTTTTGTTCAGGCAAATTTTCATGAAGCTGAAAAATGCTGTTAAATGGTAGTTAAATCGGCATGCTTTTAATGCCTGGCTAGGGTTAGGGTTACAAGAACCATAGAATTTTGCCCGCTGTTGCACTTTAAGCTGCACTTTAAATGTCAAAATGAAGAGAGTTTACCCATTAGAACAGGTATTCTTCACACTTTTCATCTGGCTCAGTTTTGGATAAAATCACTGGATAGGGCAATATACAAAACGGTGACCAAAACTGTCCGAAAACTAAAAGTGCAGATAGGAGCAAATTATCACTCATCCTAAAGATAACTGGAGACCCGGAATGCAGCACTGACAGTAAAAAACTTCTACCTGTTGTGGGAATGCTAACCCTAACCCTAGCTAGGGTTTCAAATGTGCATTCCCGCAGGGTGTCTCAGAAGCCCTCCAAACATCAAAGTTGAATTTTTCCTCAAACTCCAAAAAATCAGTCTCAAACTATCAAAACGGTTTCTAAAACCTCTAGGAAAAGTATCTTCTTTAATAATCTGTCTGGTTTAGGCAAATTGTCATGAAGCTGAAAAATGCTCTTAAATGGTAGTTAAATCGGCATGCTTTTAATGTCTGGCTAGGGTTAGGGTTACAAGAACCATAGAATTTTGACGCTGTTGCACTTTTAGCTGCACTTTAAATGTCAATATGAAGAGAGTTTACCCATTAGAACAGGTATTCTTCACACTTTTCATCTGGCTCAGTTTTGGATAAAATCACTGGATAGGGCAATATACAAAAAGGTGACCAAAACTGTCCGAAAACTAAAAGTGCAGATAGGAGCAAATTATCACTCATCCTGAAGATAAATGGGACCTGGAATGCAGCACTAACAGTAAAAACTTCTACCTGTTGTGGGAATGCTAACCCTAACCCTAGCTAGGGTTTCAAATGTACGTTCCGGCAGGGTGTCTCAGAAGCCCTCCTAACCCTAACCCTAGCTAGGGTTTCAAATGTGCATTCCAGCAGGGTGTCTCAGAAGCCCTCCAAACATCAAAGTTGAATTTTTTCGTCAAACTCCAAAAAATCATTCTCAAACTATCAAAACGGTTTAAAAAAAACTCTAGGAAATGTATCTTCTTTAAAATTCTGTCTGGTTTAGGCAAATTTTTATGAAGCTGAAAAATGCTGTTAAATGGTAGTTAAATCGGCATGCTTTTAATGCCTGGCTAGGGTTAGGGTTACAAGAACCATAGAATTTTGCCCGCTGTTGCACTTTTAGCTGCACTTTAAATGACAAAATGAAGAGAGTTTACCCATTAGAACAGGTATTCTTCACACTTTTCATCTGGCTCAGTTTTGGATAAAATCACTGGATAGGGCAATATACAAAAAGGTGACCAAAACTGTCCGAAAACTAAAAGTGCAGATAGGAGCAAATTATCATTCACCCTTAAGATAACTGGGGGCCCGGAATGCAGCACTGACAGTAAAAAACTTCTACCTGTTGTGGGAATGCTAACCCTAACCCTAGCTAGGGTTTCAAATGTACGTTCCGGCAGGGTGTCTCAGAAGCCCTCCAACCATCAAAGATGATTTTTTTCCTCAAACCAAAAAAAATCAGTCTTAAACTATCAAAACGGTTTCTAAAACCTCTAGGAAAAGTATCTTCTTTATTAATCTGTCTGGTTTAGGCAAATTGTCATGAAGCTGAAAAATGCTCTTAAATGGTAGTTAAATCGGCATGCTTTTAATGTCTGGCTAGGGTTAGGGTTACAAGAACCATAGAATTTTGACGCTGTTGCACTTTTAGCTGCACTTTAAATGTCAATATGAAGAGAGTTTACCCATTAGAACAGGTATTCTTCACACTTTTCATCTGGCTCAGTTTTGGATAAAATCATTGGATAGGGCAATATACAAAAAGGTGACCAAAACTGTCCGAAAACTAAAAGTGCAGATAGGAGCAAATTATCATTCACCCTTAAGATAACTGGGGGCCCGGAATGCAGCACTGACAGTAAAAAAATTCTACCTGTTGTGGGAATGCTAACCCTAACCCTAGTTAGGGTTTCAAATGTACGTTCCGGCAGGGTGTCTCAGAAGCCCTCCAAACATCAAAGATGATTTTTTTCCTCAAACTCCAAAAAATCAGTCTCAAACTATCAAAATGTTTTTTAAAACCTCTAGGAGATGTATCTTCTTAAATAATCTGTCTGGTTTAGGCAAATTTTCATGAAGCTGAAAAATGCTGTTAAATGGTAGTTAAATCGGCATGCTTTTAATGCCTGGCTAGGGTTAGGGTTACAAGAACCATAGAATGTTGCCCGCTGTTGCACTTTTAGCTGCACATTAAATGACAAAATGAAGAGAGTTTACCCATTAGAACAGGTATTCTTGACACTTTTCTTCTGGCTCAGTTTTGGATAAAATCACTGGATAGGGCAATGTACAAAAAGGTGACCAAAACTGTCCGAAAACTAAAAGTGCAGATAGGAGCAAATTATCACTCATCCTAAAGATAACTGGGGACCCGGAATGCAGCACTGACAGTAAAAAACTTCTACCTGTTGTGGGAATGCTAACCCTAACCCTAGCTAGGGTTTCAAATGTAAATTCCGGCAGGGTGTCTCAGAAGCCCTCCAAACATCAAAGATGAATTTTTTCCTCAAACTCCAAAAAATCAGTCTCAAACTATCAAAACGGTTTCTAAAACCTCTAGGTAATGTATCTTCTTTAATATTCTGTCTGGTTTAGGCAAATTTTCATGAAGCTGAAAAATGCTGTTAAATGCTAGTTAAATCGGCATGCTTTTAATGCCTGGCTAGGGTTAGGGTTACAAGAACCATAGAATTTTGCCCGCTGTTGCACTTTTAGCTGCACTTTAAATGACAAAACGAAGAGAGTTTACCCATTAGAACAGGTATTCTTCACACTTTTCATCTGGCTCAGTTTTGGATAAAATCACTGGATAGGGCATTATACAAAATGGTGACCAAAACTGTCCGAAACATAAAAGTGCAGATAGGAGCAAATTATCACTCATCCTAAAGATAACTGGGGACCCGGAATGCAGCACTGACAGTAAAAAACTTCTACCTGTTGTGGGAATGCTAACACTAACCCTAGCTAGGGTTTCAAATGTGCATTCCAGCAGGGTGTCTCAGAAGCCCTCCAAACATCAAAGATGATTTTTTTCCTCAAACCCAAAAAAATCAGTCTTAAACTATCAAAACGGTTTTTAAAAACTCTAGGAAATGTATCTTCTTTAATAATCTGTTTTGTTTAGGCAAATTTTCATGAAGCTGAAAAATGCTGGTAAATGGTAGTTAAATCGGCATGCTTTTAATGCCTGGCTAGGGTTAGGGTTACAAGAACCATAGAATTTTGCCCGCTGTTGCACTTTTAGCTGCACTTTAACTGACAAAATGAAGAGAGTTTACCCATTAGAACAGATATTCTTCACACTTTTCATCTGGCTCAGTTTTGGATAAAATCACTGGATAGGGCAATATACAAAAAGGTGACCAAAACTGTCCGAAAACTAAAAGTGCAGATAGGAGAAAATTATCACTCATCCTAAAGATAACTGGGGGCCCGGAATGCAGCACTGACAGTAAAAAACTTCTACCTGTTGTGGGAATGCTAACCCTAACCCTAGCTAGGGTTTCAAATGTGGATTCCAGCAGGGTGTCTCAGAAGCCTTCCAAACATCAAAGATGAATTTTTTCCTCAAACTCCAAAAAATCAGTCTCAAACTATCAAAACGGTTTCTAAAACCTCTAGGAAATGTATCTTCTTTAGTATTCTGTCTGGTTTAGGCAAATTTTCATGAAGCTGAAAAATGCTGTTAAATGGTAGTTAAATCGGCATGCTTTTAATGTCTGGCTAGGGTTAGGGTGTCAAGAACCATAGAATTTTGCCCGCTGTTGCACTTTTAGCTGCACTTTAAATGACAAAATGAAGAGAGTTTACCCATTAGAACAGATATTCTTCACACTTTTCATCTGGCTCAGTTTTGGATAAAATCACTGGATAGGGCAATATACAAAAAGGTGAACAAAACTGTCCGAAAACTAAATGTGCAGATAGGAGCAATTATCACTCATCCTAAAGATAACTGGGGACCCGGAATGCAGCACTGACAGTAAAAAACTTCTACCTGTTGTGGGAATGCTAACCCTAACCCTAGCTAGGGTTTCAAATGTAAATTCCGGCAGGGTGTCTCAGAAGCCCTCCAAACATCAAAGCTGAATTTTTTCCTCAAACCAAAAAATATCAGTCTTAAACTATCAAAACGGTTTTTAAAAACTCTAGGAAATGTATCATCTTTAATAATCTGTTTTGTTCAGGCAAATTTTCATGAAGCTGAAAAATGCTGTTAAATGGTAGTTAAATCGGCATGCTTTTAATGCCTGGCTAGGGTTAGGGTTACAAGAACCATAGAATTTTGCCCGCTGTTGCACTTTAAGCTGCACTTTAAATGTCAAAATGAAGAGAGTTTACCCATTAGAACAGGTATTCTTCACACTTTTCATCTGGCTCAGTTTTGGATAAAATCACTGGATAGGGCAATATACAAAAAGGTGACCAAAACTGTCCGAAAACTAAAAGTGCAGATAGGAGCAAATTATCACTCATCCTAAAGATAACTGGGGGCCCGGAATGCAGCACTGACAGTAAAAAACTTCTACCTGTTGTGGGAATGCTAACCCTAACCCTAGCTAGGGTTTCAAATGTAAATTCCGGCAGGGTGTCTCAGAAGCCCTCCAAACATCAAAGATGATTTTTTTCCTCAAACTCCAAAAAATCAGTCTCAAACTATCAAAACGGTTTCTAAAACCTCTAGGAAATGTATCTTCTCTAATATTCTGTCTGGTTTAGGCAAATTTTCATGAAGCTGAAAAATGCTTTTAAATGGTAGTTAAATCGGCATGCTTTTAATGCCTGGCTAGGGTTAGGGTTACAAGAACCATAGAAGTTTGCCCGCTGTTGCACTTTTAGCTGCACTTTAAATGACAAAATGAAGAGAGTTTACCCATTAGAACAGGTATTCTTCACACTTTTCATCTGGCTCAGTTTTGGATAAAAATACCTGGATAGGGCAATATACAAAAAGGTGAACAAAACTGTCCGAAAACTAAAAGTGCAGATAGGAACAAATTATCACTCATCCTAAAGATAACTGGGGGCCCGGAATGCAGCACTGACAGTAAAAAACTTCTACCTGTTGTGGGAATGCTAAGCCTAACCCTAGCTAGGGTTTCAAATGTACATTCCGGCAGGGTGTCTCAGAAGCCCTCCAAACATCAAAGATGAATTTTTTCCTCAAACTCCAAAAAATCCGTCTCAAACTATCAAAACGGTTTCTAAAACCTCTAGGAAATGTATCTTCTTTAATATTCTGTCTGGTTTAGGCAAATTTTCATGAAGCTGAAAAATGCTGTTAAATGGTAGTTACATCGGCATGCTTTTAATGCCTGACTAGGGTTAGGGTTACAAGAACCATAGAAGTTTGCCCGCTGTTGCACTTTTAGCTGCACTTTAAATGACAAAATGAAGAGAGTTTACCCATTAGAACAGATATTCTTCACACTTTTCATCTGGCTCAGTTTTGGATAAAATCACTGGATAGGGCAATATACAAAAAGGTGACCAAAACTGTCCGAAAACTAAAAGTGCAGATAGGAGCAAATTATCTCTCATCCTAAAGATAACTGGGGACCCGGAATGCAGCACTGACAGTAAAAAACTTCTACCTGTTGTGGGAATGCTAAGCCTAACCCTAGCTAGGGTTTCAAATGTACATTCCGGCAGGGTGTCTCAGAAGCCCTCCAAACATCAAAGATGAATTTTTTCCTCAATCTCCAAAAAATCCGTCTCAAACTATCAAAACGGTTTCTAAAACCTCTAGGAAATGTATCTTCTTTATTATTCTGTCTGGTTTAGGCAAATTTTCATGAAGCTGAAAAATGCTTTTAAATGGTAGTTAAATCGGCATGCTTTTAATGCCTGGCTAGGGTTAGGGTTACAAGAACCATAGAAGTTTGCCCGCTGTTGCACTTTTAGCTGCACTTTAAATGACAAAATGAAGAGAGTTTACCCATTAGAACAGATATTCTTCACACTTTTCATCTGGCTCAGTTTTGGATAAAATCACTGGATAGGGCAATATACAAAAAGGTGACCAAAACTGTCCGAAAACTAAAAGTGCAGATAGGAGCAAATTATCTCTCATCCTAAAGATAACTGGGGACCCGGAATGCAGCACTGACAGTAAAAAACTTCTACCTGTTGTGGGAATACTAACCCTAACGCTAGCTAGGGTTTCAAATGTACGTTCCGGCAGGGTGTTTCAGAAGCCCACCAAACATCAAAGATGATTTTTTTCCTCAAACCTATAAAAATCAGTCTCAAACTATCAAAACGGTTTTTAAAACCTCTAGGAAATGTATCTTCTTTAATTATCTGTCTTGTTCAGGCAAATTTTCATGAAGCTGAAAAATGCTGTTAAATGGTAGTTAAATCGGAATGCTTTTAATGCCTGGCTAGGGTTAGGGTTACAAGAACCATAGAATTTTGCCCGCTGTTGCACTTTTAGCTGCACTTTAAATGACAAAATGAAGAGAGTTTACCCATTAGAACAGGTATTCTTCACACTTTTCATCTGGCTCAGTTTTGGATAAAATCACTGGATAGGGCAATATACAAAAAGGTGACCAAAACTGTCCGAAAACTAAAAGTGCAGATAGGAGCAAATTATCTCTCATCCTAAAGATAACTGGGGACCCGGAATGCAGCACTGACAGTAAAAAACTTCTACCTGTTGTGGGAATGCTAAGCCTAACCCTAGCTAGGGTTTCAAATGTACATTCCGGCAGGGTGTCTCAGAAGCCCTCCAAACATCAAAGATGAATTTTTTCCTCAAACTCCAAAAAATCCGTCTCAAACTATCAAAACGGTTTCTAAAACCTCTAGGAAATGTATCTTCTTTAATATTCTGTCTGGTTTAGGCAAATTTTCATGAAGCTGAAAAATGCTGTTAAATGGTAGTTACATCGGCATGCTTTTAATGCCTGGCTAGGGTTAGGGTTACAAGAACCATAGAAGTTTGCCCGCTGTTGCACTTTTAGCTGCACTTTAAATGACAAAATGAAGAGAGTTTACCCATTAGAACAGATATTCTTCACACTTTTCATCTGGCTCAGTTTTGGATAAAATCACTGGATAGGGCAATATACAAAAAGGTGACCAAAACTGTCCGAAAACTAAAAGTGCAGATAGGAGCAAATTATCTCTCATCCTAAAGATAACTGGGGACCCGGAATGCAGCACTGACAGTAAAAAACTTCTACCTGTTGTGGGAATGCGAAGCCTAACCCTAGCTAGGGTTTCAAATGTACGTTCCGGCAGGGTGTTTCAGGAGCCCTCCAAACATCAAAGATGATTTTTTTCCTCAAACCTAGAAAAATCAGTCTCAAACTATTAAAACGGTTTTTAAAACCTCTAGGAAATGTATCTTCTTTAATATTCTGTCTGGTTTAGGCAAATTTTCATGAAGCTGAAAAATGCTGTTAAATGGTAGTAAAATCGGCATGCTTTTAATGCCTGGCTAGGGTTAGGGTTACAAGAACCATAGAATTTTGCCCGCTGTTGCACTTTTAGCTGCACTTTAAATGACAAAATGAAGAGAGTTTACCCATTAGAACAGGTATTCTTCACACTTTTCATCTGGCTCAGTTTTGGATAAAATCACTGGATAGGGCAATATACAAAAAGGTGACCAAAACTGTCCGAAAACTAAAAGTGCAGATAGGAGCAAATTATCTCTCATCCTAAAGATAACTGGGGACCCGGAATGCAGCACTGACAGTAAAAAACTTCTACCTGTTGTGGGAATGCTAAGACTAACCCTAGCTAGGGTTTCAAATGTACGTTCCGGCAGGGTGTTTCAGGAGCCCTCCAAACATCAAAGATGATTTTTTTCCTCAAACCTAGAAAAATCAGTCTCAAACTATCAAAACGGTTTTTAAAACCTCTAGGAAATGTATCTTCTTTAATAATCTGTCTTGTTCAGGCAAATTTTCATGAAGCTGAAAAATGCTGTTAAATGGTAGTTAAATCGGCATGCTTTTAATGCCTGGCTTGGGTTAGGGTTACAAGAACCATAGAATTTTTCCGCTGTTGCACTTTTAGCTGCACTTTAAATGACAAAATGAAGAGAGTTTACCCATTAGAACAGATATTCTTCACACTTTTCATCTGGCTCAGTTTTGGATAAAATCACTGGATAGGGCAATATACAAAAAGGTGACCAAAACTGTCCGAAAACTAAAAGTGCAGATAGGAGCAAATTATCTCTCATCCTAAAGATAACTGGGGACCCGGAATGCAGCACTGACAGTAAAAAACTTCTACCTGTTGTGGGAATGCTAAGCCTAACCCTAGCTAGGGTTTCAAATGTACGTTCCGGCAGGGTGTTTCAGGAGCCCTCCAAACATCAAAGATGATTTTTTTCCTCAAACCTAGAAAAATCAGTCTCAAACTATTAAAACGGTTTTTAAAACCTCTAGGAAATGTATCTTCTTTAATAATCTGTCTTGTTCAGGCAAATTTTCATGAAGCTAAAAAATGCTGTTAAATGGTAGTTAAATCGGAATGCTTTTAATGTCTGGCTAGGCTTAGGGTTACAAGAACCATAGAATATTGCCCGCTGTTGCACTTTTAGGTGCACTTTAAATGACAAAATGAAGAGAGTTTACCCATTAGAGCAGGTATTCTTCACACTTTTCATCTGGCTCAGTTTTGGATAAAATCACTGGATAGGGCAATGTACAAAAAGGTGAACAAAACTGTCCGAAAACTAAAAGTGCAGATTTGAGAAAATGATCACTCATCCTAAAGATAACTGGGGACCCGGAATGCAGCACTGACAGTAAAAAACTTCTACCTGTTGTGGGAATGCTAACCCTAACCCTAGCTAGGGTTTCAAATGTAAATTCCGGCAGGGTGTCTCAGAAGCCCTCCAAACATCAAAGATGATTTTTTTCCTCAAACTCCAAAAAATCAGTCTCAAACTATCAAAACGGTTTCTAAAACCTCTAGGAAATGTATCTTCTCTAATATTCTGTCTGGTTTAGGCAAATTTTCATGAAGCTGAAAAATGCTTTTAAATGGTAGTTAAATCGGCATGCTTTTAATGCCTGGCTAGGGTTAGGGTTACAAGAACCATAGAAGTTTGCCCGCTGTTGCACTTTTAGCTGCACTTTAAATGACAAAATGAAGAGAGTTTACCCATTAGAACAGGTATTCTTCACACTTTTCATCTGGCTCAGTTTTGGATAAAAATACCTGGATAGGGCAATATACAAAAAGGTGAACAAAACTGTCCGAAAACTAAAAGTGCAGATAGGAACAAATTATCACTCATCCTAAAGATAACTGGGGGCCCGGAATGCAGCACTGACAGTAAAAAACTTCTACCTGTTGTGGGAATGCTAAGCCTAACCCTAGCTAGGGTTTCAAATGTACATTCCGGCAGGGTGTCTCAGAAGCCCTCCAAACATCAAAGATGAATTTTTTCCTCAAACTCCAAAAAATCCGTCTCAAACTATCAAAACGGTTTCTAAAACCTCTAGGAAATGTATCTTCTTTAATATTCTGTCTGGTTTAGGCAAATTTTCATGAAGCTGAAAAATGCTGTTAAATGGTAGTTACATCGGCATGCTTTTAATGCCTGACTAGGGTTAGGGTTACAAGAACCATAGAAGTTTGCCCGCTGTTGCACTTTTAGCTGCACTTTAAATGACAAAATGAAGAGAGTTTACCCATTAGAACAGATATTCTTCACACTTTTCATCTGGCTCAGTTTTGGATAAAATCACTGGATAGGGCAATATACAAAAAGGTGACCAAAACTGTCCGAAAACTAAAAGTGCAGATAGGAGCAAATTATCTCTCATCCTAAAGATAACTGGGGACCCGGAATGCAGCACTGACAGTAAAAAACTTCTACCTGTTGTGGGAATGCTAAGCCTAACCCTAGCTAGGGTTTCAAATGTACATTCCGGCAGGGTGTCTCAGAAGCCCTCCAAACATCAAAGATGAATTTTTTCCTCAATCTCCAAAAAATCCGTCTCAAACTATCAAAACGGTTTCTAAAACCTCTAGGAAATGTATCTTCTTTATTATTCTGTCTGGTTTAGGCAAATTTTCATGAAGCTGAAAAATGCTTTTAAATGGTAGTTAAATCGGCATGCTTTTAATGCCTGGCTAGGGTTAGGGTTACAAGAACCATAGAAGTTTGCCCGCTGTTGCACTTTTAGCTGCACTTTAAATGACAAAATGAAGAGAGTTTACCCATTAGAACAGATATTCTTCACACTTTTCATCTGGCTCAGTTTTGGATAAAATCACTGGATAGGGCAATATACAAAAAGGTGACCAAAACTGTCCGAAAACTAAAAGTGCAGATAGGAGCAAATTATCTCTCATCCTAAAGATAACTGGGGACCCGGAATGCAGCACTGACAGTAAAAAACTTCTACCTGTTGTGGGAATACTAACCCTAACGCTAGCTAGGGTTTCAAATGTACGTTCCGGCAGGGTGTTTCAGAAGCCCACCAAACATCAAAGATGATTTTTTTCCTCAAACCTATAAAAATCAGTCTCAAACTATCAAAACGGTTTTTAAAACCTCTAGGAAATGTATCTTCTTTAATTATCTGTCTTGTTCAGGCAAATTTTCATGAAGCTGAAAAATGCTGTTAAATGGTAGTTAAATCGGAATGCTTTTAATGCCTGGCTAGGGTTAGGGTTACAAGAACCATAGAATTTTGCCCGCTGTTGCACTTTTAGCTGCACTTTAAATGACAAAATGAAGAGAGTTTACCCATTAGAACAGGTATTCTTCACACTTTTCATCTGGCTCAGTTTTGGATAAAATCACTGGATAGGGCAATATACAAAAAGGTGACCAAAACTGTCCGAAAACTAAAAGTGCAGATAGGAGCAAATTATCTCTCATCCTAAAGATAACTGGGGACCCGGAATGCAGCACTGACAGTAAAAAACTTCTACCTGTTGTGGGAATGCTAAGCCTAACCCTAGCTAGGGTTTCAAATGTACATTCCGGCAGGGTGTCTCAGAAGCCCTCCAAACATCAAAGATGAATTTTTTCCTCAAACTCCAAAAAATCCGTCTCAAACTATCAAAACGGTTTCTAAAACCTCTAGGAAATGTATCTTCTTTAATATTCTGTCTGGTTTAGGCAAATTTTCATGAAGCTGAAAAATGCTGTTAAATGGTAGTTACATCGGCATGCTTTTAATGCCTGGCTAGGGTTAGGGTTACAAGAACCATAGAAGTTTGCCCGCTGTTGCACTTTTAGCTGCACTTTAAATGACAAAATGAAGAGAGTTTACCCATTAGAACAGATATTCTTCACACTTTTCATCTGGCTCAGTTTTGGATAAAATCACTGGATAGGGCAATATACAAAAAGGTGACCAAAACTGTCCGAAAACTAAAAGTGCAGATAGGAGCAAATTATCTCTCATCCTAAAGATAACTGGGGACCCGGAATGCAGCACTGACAGTAAAAAACTTCTACCTGTTGTGGGAATGCGAAGCCTAACCCTAGCTAGGGTTTCAAATGTACGTTCCGGCAGGGTGTTTCAGGAGCCCTCCAAACATCAAAGATGATTTTTTTCCTCAAACCTAGAAAAATCAGTCTCAAACTATTAAAACGGTTTTTAAAACCTCTAGGAAATGTATCTTCTTTAATATTCTGTCTGGTTTAGGCAAATTTTCATGAAGCTGAAAAATGCTGTTAAATGGTAGTAAAATCGGCATGCTTTTAATGCCTGGCTAGGGTTAGGGTTACAAGAACCATAGAATTTTGCCCGCTGTTGCACTTTTAGCTGCACTTTAAATGACAAAATGAAGAGAGTTTACCCATTAGAACAGGTATTCTTCACACTTTTCATCTGGCTCAGTTTTGGATAAAATCACTGGATAGGGCAATATACAAAAAGGTGACCAAAACTGTCCGAAAACTAAAAGTGCAGATAGGAGCAAATTATCTCTCATCCTAAAGATAACTGGGGACCCGGAATGCAGCACTGACAGTAAAAAACTTCTACCTGTTGTGGGAATGCTAAGACTAACCCTAGCTAGGGTTTCAAATGTACGTTCCGGCAGGGTGTTTCAGGAGCCCTCCAAACATCAAAGATGATTTTTTTCCTCAAACCTAGAAAAATCAGTCTCAAACTATCAAAACGGTTTTTAAAACCTCTAGGAAATGTATCTTCTTTAATAATCTGTCTTGTTCAGGCAAATTTTCATGAAGCTGAAAAATGCTGTTAAATGGTAGTTAAATCGGCATGCTTTTAATGCCTGGCTTGGGTTAGGGTTACAAGAACCATAGAATTTTTCCGCTGTTGCACTTTTAGCTGCACTTTAAATGACAAAATGAAGAGAGTTTACCCATTAGAACAGATATTCTTCACACTTTTCATCTGGCTCAGTTTTGGATAAAATCACTGGATAGGGCAATATACAAAAAGGTGACCAAAACTGTCCGAAAACTAAAAGTGCAGATAGGAGCAAATTATCTCTCATCCTAAAGATAACTGGGGACCCGGAATGCAGCACTGACAGTAAAAAACTTCTACCTGTTGTGGGAATGCTAAGCCTAACCCTAGCTAGGGTTTCAAATGTACGTTCCGGCAGGGTGTTTCAGGAGCCCTCCAAACATCAAAGATGATTTTTTTCCTCAAACCTAGAAAAATCAGTCTCAAACTATTAAAACGGTTTTTAAAACCTCTAGGAAATGTATCTTCTTTAATAATCTGTCTTGTTCAGGCAAATTTTCATGAAGCTAAAAAATGCTGTTAAATGGTAGTTAAATCGGAATGCTTTTAATGTCTGGCTAGGCTTAGGGTTACAAGAACCATAGAATATTGCCCGCTGTTGCACTTTTAGGTGCACTTTAAATGACAAAATGAAGAGAGTTTACCCATTAGAGCAGGTATTCTTCACACTTTTCATCTGGCTCAGTTTTGGATAAAATCACTGGATAGGGCAATGTACAAAAAGGTGAACAAAACTGTCCGAAAACTAAAAGTGCAAATAGGAGAATATTATCACTCATCCTAAAGATAACTGGGGGCCCGGAATGCAGCACTGACAGTAAAAACTTCTACCTGTTGTGGGAATGCTAACCCTAACCCTATCTAGGGTTTCAAATGTACATTCCGGCAGGGTGTCTCAGAAGCCCTCCAAACATCAAAGATGAATTTTTTCCTCAACTTCAAAAAAATCAGTCTCAAACTATCAAAATGGTTTCTAAAACCTCTAGGAAATGTATCTTCTATAATAATCTGTTTTGTTCAGGCAAATTTTAATGAAGCTGAAAAATGCTTTTAAATGGTAGTTAAATCGGCATGCTTTTAATGCCTGGCTAGGGTTAGGGTTACAAGAACCATAGAATTTTGCCCGCTGTTGCACTTTTAGCTGCACTTTAAATGACAAAATGAAGAGAGTTTACCCATTAGAACAGGTATTCTTCACACTTTTCATCTGGCTCAGTTTTGGATAAAAATACCTGGATAGGGCAATATACAAAAAGGTGAACAAAACTGTCCGAAAACTAAAAGTGCAGATAGGAACAAATTATCACTCATCCTAAAGATAACTGGGGGCCCGGAATGCAGCACTGACAGTAAAAAACTTCTACCTGTTGTGGGAATGCTAACCCCTAACCCTAGCTAGGGTTTCAAATGTGCATTCCAGCAGGGTGTCTCAGAAGCCCTCCAAACATCAAAGATGATTGTTTTCCTCAAACCAAAAAAAATCAGTCTTAAACTATCAAAACAGTTTTTAAAACCTCTAGGAAATGTATCTTCTTTAATAATCTGTCTTGTTCAGGCAAATTTTCATGAAGCTGAAAAATGCTGTTAAATGGTAGTTAAATCGGCATGCTTTTAATGCCTGGCTTGGGTTAGGGTTACAAGAACCATAGAATTTTTCCGCTGTTGCACTTTTAGCTGCACTTTAAATGACAAAATGAAGAGAGTTTACCCATTAGAACAGGTATTCTTCACACTTTTCATCTGGCTCAGTTTTGGATAAAATCACTGGATAGGGCAATATACAAAAAGGTGACCAAAACTGTCCGAAAACTAAAAGTGCAGATAGGAGCAAATTATCTCTCATCCTAAAGATAACTGGGGACCCGGAATGCAGCACTGACAGTAAAAAACTTCTACCTGTTGTGGGAATGCTAAGCCTAACCCTAGCTAGGGTTTCAAATGTACATTCCGGCAGGGTGTCTCAGAAGCCCTCCAAACATCAAAGATGATTTTTTTCCTCAAACTCCAAAAAATCCGTCTCAAACTATCAAAACGGTTTCTAAAACCTCTAGGAAATGTATCTTCTTTAATATTCTGTCTGGTTTAGGCAAATTTTCATGAAGCTGAAAAATGCTGTTAAATGGTAGTTAAATCGGCATGCTTTTAATGCCTGGCTAGGGTTAGGGTTACAAGAACCATAGAATTTTGCCTGCTGTTGCACTTTTAGCTGCACTTTAAATGACAAAATGAAGAGAGTTTACCCATTAGAACAGGTATTCTTCACACTTTTCATCTGGCTCAGTTTTGGATAAAATCACTGGATAGGGCAATATACAAAAAGGTGACCAAAACTGTCCGAAAACTAAAAGTGCAGATAGGAGCAAATTATCACTCATCCTAAAGATAACTAGGGACCCGGAATGCAGCACTGACAGTAAAAAACTTCTACCTGTTGTGGGAATGCTAAACCTAACCCTAGCTAGGGTTTCAAATGTACATTCAGGCAGGGTGTCTCAGAAGCCCTCCAAACATCAAAGATGCATTTTTTCCTCAAACTCCAAAAAATCAATCTCAAACTATTAAAACGGTTTCTAAAACCTCTAGGAAATGTATCTTCTATAATAATCTGTTTTGTTCAGGCAAATTTTCATGAAGCTGAAAAATGCTGTTAAATGGTAGTTAAATCGGAATGCTTTTAATGCCTGGCGTGGGTTAGGGTTACAAGAACCATATAATTTTGCCCGCTGTTGCACTTTTAGCTGCACTTTAAATGACAAAATGAAGAGAGTTTACCCATTAGAACAGGTATTCTTCACACTTTTCATCTGGCTCAGTTTTGGATAAAATCACTGGATAGGGCAATATACAAAAAGGTGACCAAAACTGTCCGAAAACTAAAAGTGCAGATAGGAGCAAATTATCACTCATCCTAAAGATAACTGGGGACCCGGAATGCAACACTGACAGTAAAAAACTTCTACCTGTTGTGGGAATGCTAACCCTAACCCTAGCTAGGGTTTCAAATGTACATTCCGGCAGGGTGTCTCAGAAGCCCTCCAAACATCAAAGATGAATTTTTTCCTCAAACTCCAAAAAATCAGTCTCAAACTATTAAAACGGTTTCTAAAACCTCTAGGAAATATATCTTCTTTAATAATCTGTTTTGTTCAGGCAAATTTTCATGAAGCTGAAAAATGCTGTTAAATGGTAGTTAAATCGGCATGCTTTTAATGCCTGGCTAGGGTTAGGGTTACAAGAACCATAGAATTTTGCCCGCTGTTGCACTTTTAGCTGCACTTTAAATGACAAAATGAAGAGAGTTTACCCATTAGAACAGGTATTCTTCACACTTTTCATCTGGCTCAGTTTTGGATAAAATCACTGGATAGGCCAATATACAAAAAGGTGACCAAAACTGTCCGAAAACTAAAAGTGCAGATAGGAGCAAATTATCTCTCATCCTAAAGATAACTGGGGACCCGGAATGCAGCACTGACAGTAAAAAACTTCTACCTGTTGTGGGAATGCTAAGCCTAACCCTAGCTAGGGTTTCAAATGTACGTTCCGGCAGGGTGTTTCAGGAGCCCTCCAAACATCAAAGATGATTTTTTTCCTCAAACCTAGAAAAATCAGTCTCAAACTATCAAAACGGTTTTTAAAACCTCTAGGAAATGTATCTTCTTTAATAATCTGTCTTGTTCAGGCAAATTTTCATGAAGCTGAAAAATGCTGTTAAATGGTAGTTAAATCGGCATGCTTTTAATGCCTGGCTTGGGTTAGGGTTACAAGAACCATAGAATTTTTCCGCTGTTGCACTTTTAGCTGCACTTTAAATGACAAAATGAAGAGAGTTTACCCATTAGAACAGATATTCTTCACACTTTTCATCTGGCTCAGTTTTGGATAAAATCACTGGATAGGGCAATATACAAAAAGGTGACCAAAACTGTCCGAAAACTAAAAGTGCAGATAGGAGCAAATTATCTCTCATCCTAAAGATAACTGGGGACCCGGAATGCAGCACTGACAGTAAAAAACTTCTACCTGTTGTGGGAATGCTAAGCCTAACCCTAGCTAGGGTTTCAAATGTACGTTCCGGCAGGGTGTTTCAGGAGCCCTCCAAACATCAAAGATGATTTTTTTCCTCAAACCTAGAAAAATCAGTCTCAAACTATTAAAACGGTTTTTAAAACCTCTAGGAAATGTATCTTCTTTAATAATCTGTCTTGTTCAGGCAAATTTTCATGAAGCTAAAAAATGCTGTTAAATGGTAGTTAAATCGGAATGCTTTTAATGTCTGGCTAGGCTTAGGGTTACAAGAACCATAGAATATTGCCCGCTGTTGCACTTTTAGGTGCACTTTAAATGACAAAATGAAGAGAGTTTACCCATTAGAGCAGGTATTCTTCACACTTTTCATCTGGCTCAGTTTTGGATAAAATCACTGGATAGGGCAATGTACAAAAAGGTGAACAAAACTGTCCGAAAACTAAAAGTGCAAATAGGAGCAAATTATCACTCATCCTAAAGATAACTGGGGGCCCGGAATGCAGCACTGACAGTAAAAACTTCTAACTGTTGTGGGAATGCTAACCCTAACCCTAGCTAGGGTTTCAAATGTAAGTTCCGGCAGTGTGTCTCAGAAGCCCTCCAAACATCAAAGATGATTTTTTTCCTCAAACCAAGAAAAATCAGTCTCAAACTATCAAAACGGTTTTTAAAACCTCTAGGAAATGTATCTTCTTTAATAATCTGTCTTGTTCAGGCAAATTTTCATGAAGCTGAAAAATACTGTTAAATGGTAGTTAAATCGGAATGCTTTTAATGTCTGGCTAGGGTTAGGGTTACAAGAACCATAGAATTTAGCCCGCTGTTGCACTTTTAGCTGCACTTTAAATGACAAAATGAAGAGAGTTTACCCATTAGAACAGGTATTCTTCACACTTTTCATCTGGCTCAGTTTTGGATAAAATCACTGGATAGGGCAATATACAAAAAGGTGACCAAAACTGTCCGAAAACTAAAAGTGCAGATAGGAGCAAATTATCACTCATCCTAAAGATAACTGGGGACCCGGAATGCAACACTGACAGTAAAAAACTTCTACCTGTTGTGGGAATGCTAACCCTAACCCTAGCTAGGGTTTCAAATGTACATTCCGGCAGGGTGTCTCAGAAGCCCTCCAAACATCAAAGATGAATTTTTTCCTCAAACTCCAAAAAATCAGTCTCAAACTATTAAAACGGTTTCTAAAACCTCTAGGAAATGTATCTTCTTTAATAATCTGTTTTGTTCAGGCAAATTTTCATGAAGCTGAAAAATGCTGTTAAATGGTAGTTAAATCGGAATGCTTTTAATGTCTGGCTAGGGTTAGGGTTACAAGAACCATAGAATTTTGCCCGCTGTTGCACTTTTAGCTGCACTTTAAATGACAAAAGGAAGAGAGTTTACCCATTAGAACAGGTATTCTTCACACTTTTCATCTGGCTCAGTTTTGGATAAAATCACTGGATAGGGCAATATACAAAAAGGTGACCAATACTGTCCGAAAACCAAAAGTGCAGATAGGAACAAATTATCACTCATCCTAAAGATAACTGGGGGCCCGGAATGCAGCACTGACAGTAAAAAACTTCTACCTGTTGTGGGAATGCTAACCCCTAACCCTAGCTAGGGTTTCAAATGTGCATTCCAGCAGGGTGTCTCAGAAGCCCTCCAAACATCAAAGATGATTGTTTTCCTCAAACCAAAAAAAATCAGTCTTAAACTATCAAAACGGTTTTTAAAACCTCTAGGAAATGTATCTTCTTTAATAATCTGTCTTGTTCAGGCAAATTTTCATGAAGCTGAAAAATGCTTTTAAATGGTAGTTAAATCGGCATGCTTTTAATGCCTGGCTAGGGTTAGGGTTACAAGAACCATAGAATTTTGCCCGCTGTTGCACTTTTAGCTGCACTTTAAATGACAAAATGAAGAGAGTTTACCCATTAGAACAGGTATTCTTCACACTTTTCATCTGGCTCAGTTTTGGATAAAATCACTGGATAGGGCAATATACAAAAAGGTGACCAAAACTGTCCGAAAACTAAAAGTGCAGATAGGAGCAAATTATCATTCACCCTTAAGATAACTGGGGGCCCGGAATGCAGCACTGACAGTAAAAAACTTCTACCTGTTGTGGGAATGCTAACCCTAACCCTAGCTAGGGTTTCAAATGTAAGTTCCGGCAGGGTGTCTCAGAAGCCCTCCAAACATCAAAGATGATTTTTTTCCTCAAACCAAGAAAAATCAGTCTCAAACTATCAAAACGGTTTTTAAAACCTCTAGGAAATGTATCTTCTTTAATAATCTGTCTTGTTCAGGCAAATTTTCATGAAGCTGAAAAATACTGTTAAATGGTAGTTAAATCGGAATGCTTTTAATGTCTGGCTAGGGTTAGGGTTACAAGAACCATAGAATTTTGCCTGCTGTTGCACTTTTAGCTGCACTTTAAATGACAAAATGAAGAGAGTTTACCCATTAGAACAGGTATTCTTCACACTTTTCATCTGGCTCTGTTTTGGATAAAATCACTGGATAGGGCAATATACAAAAAGGTGACCAAAACTGTCCGAAAACTAAAAGTGCAGATAGGAGCAAATTATCATTCACCCTTAAGATAACTGGGGGCCCGGAATGCAGCACTGACAGTAAAAAACTTCTACCTGTTGTGGGAATGCTAACCCTAACCCTAGCTAGGGTTTCAAATGTACGTTCCGGCAGGGTGTCTCAGAAGCCCTCCAAACATCAAAGATGATTTTTTTCCTCAAACTCCAAAAAATCAGTCTCAAACTATCAAAACGGTTTTTAAAACCTCTAGGAGATGTATCTTCTTTAATAATCTGTCTGGTTTAGGCAAGTTTTCATGAAGCTGAAAAATGCTGTTAAATGGTAGTTAAATCGGCATGCTTTTAATGCCTGGCTAGGGTTAGGGTTACAAGAACCATAGAATTTTGCCCGCTGTTGCACTTTTAGCTGCACTTTAAATGACAAAATGAAGAGAGTTTACCCATTAGAACAGGTATTCTTCACACTTTTCATCTGGCTCAGTTTTGGATATAATCACTGGATAGGGCAATATACAAAAAGGTGACCAAAACTGTCCGAAAACTAAAAGTGCAGATAGGAGCAAATTATCATTCACCCTTAAGATAACTGGGAACCCGGAATGCAGCACTGACAGTAAAAAACTTCTACCTGTTGTGGGAATGCTAACCCTAACCCTACCTAGGGTTTCAAATGTACATTCCGGCAGGGTGTCTCAGAAGCCCTCCAAACATCAAAAATGAATTTTTTCCTCAAACTCCAAAAAATCAGTCTCAAACTATCAAAATGGTTTCTAAAACCTCTAGGAAATGTATCTTCTTTAATAATCTGTTTTGTTCAGGCAAATTTTCATGAAGCTGAAAAATGCTGTTAAATGGTAGTTAAATCGGCATGCTTTTAATGTCTGGCTAGGGTTAGGGTTACAAGAACCATAGAATTTAGCCCGCTGTTGCACTTTTAGCTGCACTTTAAATGACAAAATGAAGAGAGTTTACCCATTAGAACAGGTATTCTTCACACTTTTCATCTGGCTCAGTTTTGGATAAAATCACTGGATAGGCCAATATACAAAAAGGTGACCAAAACTGTCCGAAAACTAAAAGTGCAGATAGGAGCAAATTATCACTCATCCTAAAGATAACTGGGGACCCGGAATGCAACACTGACAGTAAAAAACTTCTACCTGTTGTGGGAATGCTAACCCTAACCCTAGCTAGGGTTTCAAATGTACATTCCGGCAGGGTGTCTCAGAAGCCCTCCAAACATCAAAGATGAATTTTTTCCTCAAACTCCAAAAAATCAGTCTCAAACTATTAAAACGGTTTCTAAAACCTCTAGGAAATGTATCTTCTTTAATAATCTGTTTTGTTCAGGCAAATTTTCATGAAGCTGAAAAATGCTGTTAAATGGTAGTTAAATCGGAATGCTTTTAATGTCTGGCTAGGGTTAGGGTTACAAGAACCATAGAATTTTGCCCGCTGTTGCACTTTTAGCTGCACTTTAAATGACAAAAGGAAGAGAGTTTACCCATTAGAACAGGTATTCTTCACACTTTTCATCTGGCTCAGTTTTGGATAAAATCACTGGATAGGGCAATATACAAAAAGGTGACCAATACTGTCCGAAAACTAAAAGTGCAGATAGGAACAAATTATCACTCATCCTAAAGATAACTGGGGACCCGGAATGCAGCACTGACAGTAAAAAACTTCTACCTGTTGTGGGAATGCTAACCCTAACCCTACCTAGCGTTTCAAATGTACATTCCGGCAGGGTGTCTCAGAAGCCCTCCAAACATCAAAGATGATTTTTTTCCTCAAACCAAAAAAAATCAGTCTTAAATATCAAAACGGTTTTTAAAACCTCTAGGAAATGTATCTTCTTTAATATTCTGTCTGGTTTAGGCAAATTTTCATGAAGCTGAAAAATGCTTTTAAATGGTAGTTAAATCGGCATGCTTTTAATGCCTGGCTAGGGTTAGGGTTACAAGAACCATAGAATTTTGCCCGCTGTTGCACTTTTAGCTGCACTTTAAATGACAAAATGAAGAGAGTTTACCCATTAGAACAGGTATTCTTCACACTTTTCATCTGGCTCAGTTTTGGATAAAATCACTGGATAGGGCAATATACAAAAAGGTGACCAAAACTGTCCGAAAACTAAAAGTGCAGATAGGAGCAAATTATCACTCATCCTAAAGATAACTGGGGACCCGGAATGCAACACTGACAGTAAAAAACTTCTACCTGTTGTGGGAATGCTAACCCTAACCCTAGCTAGGGTTTCAAATGTGCATTCCAGCAGGGTGTCTCAGAAGCCCTCCAAACATCAAATATGATTGTTTTCCTCAAACCAAAAAAAATCAGTCTTAAACTATCAAAACGGTTTTTAAAACCTCTAGGAAATGTATCTTCTTTAATAATCTGTCTTGTTCAGGCAAATTTTCATGAAGCTGAAAAATGCTGTTAAATGGTAGTTAAATCGGCATGCTTTTAATGCCTGGCTTGGGTTAGGGTTACAAGAACCATAGAATTTTGCCCGCTGTTGCACTTTTAGCTGCACTTTAAATAACAAAATGAAGAGAGTTTACCCATTAGAACAGGTATTCTTCACACTTTTCATCTGGCTCAGTTTTGGATAAAATCACTGGATAGGGCAATATACAAAAAGGTGACCAAAACTGTCCGAAAACTAAAAGTGCAGATAGGAGCAAATTATCACTCATCCTAAAGATAACTGGGGACCCGGAATGCAGCACTGACAGTAAAAAACTTCTACCTGTTGTGGGAATGCTAACCCTAACCCTACCTAGCGTTTCAAATGTACATTCCGGCAGGGTGTCTCAGAAGCCCTCCAAACATCAAAGATGATTTTTTTCCTCAAACCAAAAAAAATCAGTCTTAAATATCAAAACGGTTTTTAAAACCTCTAGGAAATGTATCTTCTTTAATATTCTGTCTGGTTTAGGCAAATTTTCATGAAGCTGAAAAATGCTTTTAAATGGTAGTTAAATCGGCATGCTTTTAATGCCTGGCTAGGGTTAGGGTTACAAGAACCATAGAATTTTGCCCGCTGTTGCACTTTTAGCTGCACTTTAAATGACAAAATGAAGAGAGTTTACCCATTAGAACAGGTATTCTTCACACTTTTCATCTGGCTCAGTTTTGGATAAAATCACTGGATAGGGCAATATACAAAAAGGTGACCAAAACTGTCCGAAAACTAAAAGTGCAGATAGGAGCAAATTATCACTCATCCTAAAGATAACTGGGGACCCGGAATGCAACACTGACAGTAAAAAACTTCTACCTGTTGTGGGAATGCTAACCCTAACCCTAGCTAGGGTTTCAAATGTGCATTCCAGCAGGGTGTCTCAGAAGCCCTCCAAACATCAAATATGATTGTTTTCCTCAAACCAAAAAAAATCAGTCTTAAACTATCAAAACGGTTTTTAAAACCTCTAGGAAATGTATCTTCTTTAATAATCTGTCTTGTTCAGGCAAATTTTCATGAAGCTGAAAAATGCTGTTAAATGGTAGTTAAATCGGCATGCTTTTAATGCCTGGCTTGGGTTAGGGTTACAAGAACCATAGAATTTTGCCCGCTGTTGCACTTTTAGCTGCACTTTAAATAACAAAATGAAGAGAGTTTACCCATTAGAACAGGTATTCTTCACACTTTTCATCTGGCTCAGTTTTGGATAAAATCACTGGATAGGGCAATATACAAAAAGGTGACCAAAACTGTCCGAAAACTAAAAGTGCAGATAGGAGCAAATTATCACTCATCCTAAAGATAACTGGGGGCCCGGAATGCAGCACTGACAGTAAAAAAACTTCTACCTGTTGTGGGAATGCTAACCCTAACCCTAGCTAGGGTTTCAAATGTACGTTCCGGCAGGGTGTCTCAGAAGCCCTCCAAACATCAAAGATGATTTTTTTCCTCAAACCAAGAAAAATCAGTCTCAAACTATCAAAACGGTTTTTAAAACCTCTAGGAAATGTATCTTTTTTAATAATCTGTCTTGTTCAGGCAGATTTTCATGAAGCTGAAAAATACTGTTAAATGGTAGTTAAATCGGAATGCTTTTAATGCCTGGCTTGGGTTAGGGTTACAAGAACCATAGAATTTTGCCCGCTGTTGCACTTTTAGCTGCACTTTAAATAACAAAATGAAGAGAGTTTACCCATTAGAACAGGTATTCTTCACACTTTTCATCTGGCTCAGTTTTGGATAAAATCACTGGATAGGGCAATATACAAAAAGGTGACCAAAACTGTCCGAAAACTAAAAGTGCAGATAGGAGCAAATTATCATTCACCCTTAAGATAACTGGGGGCCCGGAATGCAGCACTGACAGTAAAAAACTTCTACCTGTTGTGGGAATGCTAACCCTAACCCTAGCTAGGGTTTCAAATGTAAGTTCCGGCAGGGTGTCTCAGAAGCCCTCCAAACATCAAAGATGATTTTTTTCCTCAAACCAAGAAAAATCAGTCTCAAACTATCAAAACGGTTTTTAAAACCTCTAGGAAATGTATCTTCTTTAATAATCTGTCTTGTTCAGGCAAATTTTCATGAAGCTGAAAAATACTGTTAAATGGTAGTTAAATCGGAATGCTTTTAATGCCTGGCTAGGGTTAGGGTTACAAGAACCATAGAATTTTGCCTGCTGTTGCACTTTTAGCTGCACTTTAAATGACAAAATGAAGAGAGTTTACCCATTAGATCAGGTATTCTTCACACTTTTCATCTGGCTCAGTTTTGGATAAAATCACTGGATAGGGCAATATACAAAAAGGTGACCAAAACTGTCCGAAAACTAAAAGTGCAGATAGGAGAAAATTATCACTCATCCTAAAGATAACTGGGGGCCCGGAATGCAGCACTGACAGTAAAAAACTTCTACCTGTTGTGGGAATGCTAACCCTAACCCTAGCTAGGGTTTCAAATGTACGTTCCGGCAGGGTGTCTCAGAAGCCCTCCAAACATCAAAGATGCATTTTTTCCTCAAACTCCAAAAAATCAGTCTCAAACTATTAAAACGGTTTCTAAAACCTCTAGGAAATGTATCTTCTTTAATAATCTGTTTTGTTCAGGCAAATTTTCATGAAGCTGAAAAATGCTGTTAAATGGTAGTTAAATCGGAATGCTTTTAATGTCTGGCTAGGGTTAGGGTTACAAGAACCATAGAATTTTGCCCGCTGTTGCACTTTTAGCTGCACTTTAAATGACAAAATGAAGAGAGTTTACCCATTAGAACAGGTATTCTTCACACTTTTCATCTGGCTCAGTTTTGGATAAAATCACTGGATAGGGCAATATACAAAAAGGTGACCAAAACTGTCCGAAAACTAAAAGTGCAGATAGGAGCAAATTATCACTCATCCTAAAGATAACTGGGGACCCGGAATGCAGCACTGACAGTAAAAAACTTCTACCTGTTGTGGGAATGCTAAACCTAACCCTAGCTAGGGTTTCAAATGTACATTCAGGCAGGGTATCTCAGAAGCCCTCCAAACATCAAAGATGCATTTTTTCCTCAAACTCCAAAAAATCAATCTCAAACTATTAAAATGGTTTCTAAAACCTCTAGGAAATGTATCTTCTTTAATAATCTGTTTTGTTCAGGCAAATTTTCATGAAGCTGAAAAATGCTGTTAAATGGTAGTTAAATCGGAATGCTTTTAATGCCTGGCTTGGGTTAGGGTTACAAGAACCATATAATTTTGCCCGCTGTTGCACTTTTAGCTGCACTTTAAATGACAAAATGAAGAGAGTTTACCCATTAGAACAGGTATTCTTCACACTTTTCATCTGGCTCAGTTTTGGATAAAATCACTGGATAGGGCAATATACAAAAAGGTGACCAAAACTGTCCGAAAACTAAAAGTGCAGATAGGAGCAAATTATCACTCATCCTAAAGATAACTGGGGACCCGGAATGCAACACTGACAGTAAAAAACTTCTACCTGTTGTGGGAATGCTAACCCTAACCCTAGCTAGGGTTTCAAATGTACATTCCGGCAGGGTGTCTCAGAAGCCCTCCAAACATCAAAGATGATTTTTTTCCTCAAACTCCAAAAAATCGGTCTCAAACTATCAAAACGGTTTTTAAAACCTCTAGGAGATGTATCTTCTTTAATAATCTGTCTGGTTTAGGCAAGTTTTCATGAAGCTGAAAAATGCTGTTAAATGGTAGTTAAATCGGCATGCTTTTAATGCCTGGCTAGGGTTAGGGTTACAAGAACCATAGAATTTTGCCCGCTGTTGCACTTTTAGCTGCACTTTAAATGACAAAATGAAGAGAGTTTACCCATTAGAACAGGTATTCTTCACACTTTTCATCTGGCTCAGTTTTGGATAAAATCACTGGATAGGGCAATATACAAAAAGGTGACCAAAACTGTCCGAAAACTAAAAGTGCAGATAGGAGAAAATTATCACTCATCCTAAAGATAACTGGGGGCCCGGAATGAAGCACTGAAAGTAAAAAAACTTCTACCTGTTGTGGGAATGCTAACCCTAACCCTAGCTAGGGTTTCAAATGTGGATTCCAGCAGGGTGTCTCAGAAGCCCTCCAAACATCAAAGGTTATTTTTATCCTCAAACTCCAAAAAATCAGTCTCAAACTATCAAAACGGTTTTTAAAACCTCTAGGAGATGTATCTTCTTTAATAATCTGTCTGGTTTAGGCAAATTTTCATGAAGCTGAAAAATGCTGTTAAATGGTAGTTAAATCGGAATGCTTTTAATGTCTGGCTAGGGTTAGGGTTACAAGAACCATAGAATTTTGCCCGCTGTTGCACTTTTAGCTGCACTTTAAATGACAAAATGAAGAGAGTTTACCCATTAGAACAGGTATTCTTCACACTTTTCATCTGGCTCAGTTTTGGATAAAATCACTGGATAGGGCAATATACAAAAAGGTGACCAAAACTGTCCGAAAACTAAAAGTGCAGATAGGAGCAAATTATCACTCATCCTAAAGATAACTGGGGACCCGGAATGCAGCACTGACAGTAAAAAACTTCTACCTGTTGTGGGAATGCTAACCCTAACCCTAGCTAGGGTTTCAAATGTAAAATCCGGCAGGGTGTCTCAGAAGCCCTCCAAACATCAAAGATGAATTTTTTCCTCACACCAAAAAAAAACAGTCTCAAACTATCAAAACGGTTTCTAAAACCTCTAGGAAATGTATCTTCTTTAATAATCTGTTTTGTTCAGGCAAATTTTCATGAAGCTGAAAAATGCTGTTAAATGGTAGTTAAATCGGAATGCTTTTAATGCCTGGCTTGGGTTAGGGTTACAAGAACCATAGAATTTTGCCCGCTGTTGCACTTTTAGCTGCACTTTAAATGACAAAATGAAGAGAGTTTACCCATTAGAACAGGTATTCTTCACACTTTTCATCTGGCTCAGTTTTGGATAAAATCACTGGATAGGGCAATATACAAAAAGGTGACCAAAACTGTCCGAAAACTAAAAGTGCAGATAGGAGCAAATTATCACTCATCCTAAAGATAACTGGGGACCCGGAATGCAACACTGACAGTAAAAAACTTCTACCTGTTGTGGGAATGCTAACCCTAACCCTAGCTAGGGTTTCAAATGTACATTCCGGCAGGGTGTCTCAGAAGCCCTCCAAACATCAAAGATGAATTTTTTCCTCAAACTCCAAAAAATCAGTCTCAAACTATTAAAACGGTTTCTAAAACCTCTAGGAAATGTATCTTCTTTAATAATCTGTTTTGTTCAGGCAAATTTCATGAAGCTGAAAAATGCTGTTAAATGGTAGTTAAATCGGAATGCTTTTAATGTCTGGCTAGGGTTAGGGTTACAAGAACCATAGAATTTTGCCCGCTGTTGCACTTTTAGCTGCACTTTAAATGACAAAAGGAAGAGAGTTTACCCATTAGAACAGGTATTCTTCACACTTTTCATCTGGCTCAGTTTTGGATAAAATCACTGGATAGGGCAATATACAAAAAGGTGACCAATACTGTCCGAAAACCAAAAGTGCAGATAGGAACAAATTATCACTCATCCTAAAGATAACTGGGGGCCCGGAATGCAGCACTGACAGTAAAAAACTTCTACCTGTTGTGGGAATGCTAACCCCTAACCCTAGCTAGGGTTTCAAATGTGCATTCCAGCAGGGTGTCTCAGAAGCCCTCCAAACATCAAAGATGATTGTTTTCCTCAAACCAAAAAAAATCAGTCTTAAACTATCAAAACGGTTTTTAAAACCTCTAGGAAATGTATCTTCTTTAATAATCTGTCTTGTTCAGGCAAATTTTCATGAAGCTGAAAAATGCTTTTAAATGGTAGTTAAATCGGCATGCTTTTAATGCCTGGCTAGGGTTAGGGTTACAAGAACCATAGAATTTTGCCCGCTGTTGCACTTTTAGCTGCACTTTAAATGACAAAATGAAGAGAGTTTACCCATTAGAACAGGTATTCTTCACACTTTTCATCTGGCTCAGTTTTGGATAAAATCACTGGATAGGGCAATATACAAAAAGGTGACCAAAACTGTCCGAAAACTAAAAGTGCAGATAGGAGCAAATTATCATTCACCCTTAGGATAACTGGGGGCCCGGAATGCAGCACTGACAGTAAAAAACTTCTACCTGTTGTGGGAATGCTAACCCTAACCCTAGCTAGGGTTTCAAATGTACGTTCCGGCAGGGTGTCTCAGAAGCCCTCCAAACATCAAAGATGATTTTTTTCCTCAAACTCCAAAAAATCGGTCTCAAACTATCAAAACGGTTTTTAAAACCTCTAGGAGATGTATCTTCTTTAATAATCTGTCTGGTTTAGGCAAGTTTTCATGAAGCTGAAAAATGCTGTTAAATGGTAGTTAAATCGGCATGCTTTTAATGCCTGGCTAGGGTTAGGGTTACAAGAACCATAGAATTTTGCCCGCTGTTGCACTTTTAGCTGCACTTTAAATGACAAAATGAAGAGAGTTTACCCATTAGAACAGGTATTCTTCACACTTTTCATCTGGCTCAGTTTTGGATAAAATCACTGGATAGGGCAATATACAAAAAGGTGACCAAAACTGTCCGAAAACTAAAAGTGCAGATAGGAGAAAATTATCACTCATCCTAAAGATAACTGGGGGCCCGGAATGCAGCACTGACAGTAAAAAACTTCTACCTGTTGTGGGAATGCTAACCCTAACCCTAGCTAGGGTTTCAAATGTGGATTCCAGCAGGGTGTCTCAGAAGCCCTCCAAACATCAAAGATTATTTTTATCCTCAAACTCCAAAAAATCAGTCTCAAACTATCAAAACGGTTTTTAAAACCTCTAGGAGATGTATCTTCTTTAATAATCTGTCTGGTTTAGGCAAATTTTCATGAAGCTGAAAAATGCTGTTAAATGGTAGTTAAATCGGAATGCTTTTAATGTCTGGCTAGGGTTAGGGTTACAAGAACCATAGAATTTAGCCCGCTGTTGCACTTTTAGCTGCACTTTAAATGACAAAATGAAGAGAGTTTACCCATTAGAACAGGTATTCTTCACACTTTTCATCTGGCTCAGTTTTGGATAAAATCACTGATTAGGGCAATATACAAAAAGGTGACCAAAACTGTCCGAAAACTAAAAGTGCAGATAGGAGCAAATTATCACTCATCCTAAAGATAACTGGGGACCCGGAATGCAGCACTGACAGTAAAAAACTTCTACCTGTTGTGGGAATGCTAACCCTAACCCTAGCTAGGGTTTCAAATGTAAATTCCGGCAGGGTGTCTCAGAAGCCCTCCAAACATCAAAGATGAATTTTTTCCTCACACCAAAAAAAAACAGTCTCAAACTATCAAAACGGTTTCTAAAACCTCAAGGAAATGTATCTTCTTTAATAATCTGTCTTGTTCAGGCAAATTTTCATGAAGCTGAAAAATGCTGTTAAATGGTAGTTAAATCGGCATGCTTTTAATGCCTGGCTAGGGTTAGGGTTACAAGAACCATAGAATTTTGCCCGCTGTTGCACTTTTAGCTGCACTTTAAATGACAAAATGAAGAGAGTTTACCCATTAGAACAGGTATTCTTCACACTTTTCATCTGGCTCAGTTTTGGATAAAATCACTGGATAGGGCAATATACAAAAAGGTGACCAAAACTGTCCGAAAACTAAAAGTGCAGATAGGAGCAAATTATCATTCACCCTTAGGATAACTGGGGGCCCGGAATGCAGCACTGACAGTAAAAAACTTCTACCTGTTGTGGGAATGCTAACCCTAACCCTAGCTAGGGTTTCAAATGTACGTTCCGGCAGGGTGTCTCAGAAGCCCTCCAAACATCAAAGATGATTTTTTTCCTCAAACTCCAAAAAATCGGTCTCAAACTATCAAAACGGTTTTTAAAACCTCTAGGAGATGTATCTTCTTTAATAATCTGTCTGGTTTAGGCAAATTTTCATGAAGCTGAAAAATGCTGTTAAATGGTAGTTAAATCGGAATGCTTTTAATGTCTGGCTAGGGTTAGGGTTACAAGAACCATAGAATTTAGCCCGCTGTTGCACTTTTAGCTGCACTTTAAATGACAAAATGAAGAGAGTTTACCCATTAGAACAGGTATTCTTCACACTTTTCATCTGGCTCAGTTTTGGATAAAATCACTGGATAGGGCAATATACAAAAAGGTGACCAAAACTGTCCGAAAACTAAAAGTACAGATAGGAGCAAATTATCACTCATCCTAAAGATAACTGGGGACCCGGAATGCAGCACTGACAGTAAAAAACTTCTACCTGTTGTGGGAATGCTAACCCTAACCCTAGCTAGGGTTTCAAATGTAAATTCCGGCAGGGTGTCTCAGAAGCCCTCCAAACATCAAAGATGAATTTTTTCCTCACACCAAAAAAAAACAGTCTCAAACTATCAAAACGGTTTCTAAAACCTCAAGGAAATGTATCTTCTTTAATAATCTGTCTTGTTCAGGCAAATTTTCATGAAGCTGAAAAATGCTGTTAAATGGTAGTTAAATCGGCATGCTTTTAATGCCTGGCTAGGGTTAGGGTTACAAGAACCATAGAATTTTGCCCGCTGTTGCACTTTTAGCTGCACTTTAAATGACAAAATGAAGAGAGTTTACCCATTAGAACAGGTATTCTTCACACTTTTCATCTGGCTCAGTTTTGGATAAAATCACTGGATAGGGCAATATACAAAAAGGTGACCAAAACTGTCCGAAAACTAAAAGTGCAGATAGGAGCAAATTATCACTCATCCTAAAGATAACTGGGGACCCGGAATGCAGCACTGACAGTAAAAAACTTCTACCTGTTGTGGGAATGCTAACCCTAACCCTAGCTAGGGTTTCAAATGTAAATTCCGGCAGGGTGTCTCAGAAGCCCTCCAAACATCAAAGATGCATTTTTTCCTCAAACTCCAAAAAATCAGTCTCAAACTATTAAAACGGTTTCTAAAACCTCTAGGAAATGTATCTTCTTTAATAATCTGTTTTGTTCAGGCAAATTTTCATGAAGCTGAAAAATGCTGTTAAATGGTAGTTAAATCGGAATGCTTTTAATGTCTGGCTAGGGTTAGGGTTACAAGAACCATAGAATTTTGCCCGCTGTTGCACTTTTAGCTGCACTTTAAATGACAAAATGAAGAGAGTTTACCCATTAGAACAGGTATTCTTCACACTTTTCATCTGGCTCAGTTTTGGATAAAATCACTGGATAGGGCAATATACAAAAAGGTGACCAAAACTGTCCGAAAACTAAAAGTGCAGATAGGAGCAAATTATCACTCATCCTAAAGATAACTGGGGACCCGGAATGCAGCACTGACAGTAAAAAACTTCTACCTGTTGTGGGAATGCTAAACCTAACCCTAGCTAGGGTTTCAAATGTACATTCAGGCAGGGTGTCTCAGAAGCCCTCCAAACATCAAAGATGCATTTTTTCCTCAAACTCCAAAAAATCAATCTCAAACTATTAAAACGGTTTCTAAAACCTCTAGGAAATGTATCTTCTTTAATAATCTGTTTTGTTCAGGCAAATTTTCATGAAGCTGAAAAATGCTGTTAAATGGTAGTTAAATCGGAATGCTTTTAATGCCTGGCTTGGGTTAGGGTTACAAGAACCATATAATTTTGCCCGCTGTTGCACTTTTAGCTGCACTTTAAATGACAAAATGAAGAGAGTTTACCCATTAGAACAGGTATTCTTCACACTTTTCATCTGGCTCAGTTTTGGATAAAATCACTGGATAGGGCAATATACAAAAAGGTGACCAAAACTGTCCGAAAACTAAAAGTGCAGATAGGAGCAAATTATCACTCATCCTAAAGATAACTGGGGACCCGGAATGCAACACTGACAGTAAAAAACTTCTACCTGTTGTGGGAATGCTAACCCTAACCCTAGCTAGGGTTTCAAATGTACATTCCGGCAGGGTGTCTCAGAAGCCCTCCAAACATCAAAGATGAATTTTTTCCTCAAACTCCAAAAATTCAGTCTCAAACAATTAAAACGGTTTCTAAAACCTCTAGGAAATGTATCTTCTTTAATAATCTGTTTTGTTCAGGCAAATTTCATGAAGCTGAAAAATGCTGTTAAATGGTAGTTAAATCGGAATGCTTTTAATGTCTGGCTAGGGTTAGGGTTACAAGAACCATAGAATTTTGCCCGCTGTTGCACTTTTAGCTGCACTTTAAATGACAAAAGGAAGAGAGTTTACCCATTAGAACAGGTATTCTTCACACTTTTCATCTGGCTCAGTTTTGGATAAAATCACTGGATAGGGCAATATACAAAAAGGTGACCAATACTGTCCGAAAACCAAAAGTGCAGATAGGAACAAATTATCACTCATCCTAAAGATAACTGGGGGCCCGGAATGCAGCACTGACAGTAAAAAACTTCTACCTGTTGTGGGAATGCTAACCCCTAACCCTAGCTAGGGTTTCAAATGTGCATTCCAGCAGGGTGTCTCAGAAGCCCTCCAAACATCAAAGATGATTGTTTTCCTCAAACCAAAAAAAATCAGTCTTAAACTATCAAAACGGTTTTTAAAACCTCTAGGAAATGTATCTTCTTTAATAATCTGTCTTGTTCAGGCAAATTTTCATGAAGCTGAAAAATGCTTTTAAATGGTAGTTAAATCGGCATGCTTTTAATGCCTGGCTAGGGTTAGGGTTACAAGAACCATAGAATTTTGCCCGCTGTTGCACTTTTAGCTGCACTTTAAATGACAAAATGAAGAGAGTTTACCCATTAGAACAGGTATTCTTCACACTTTTCATCTGGCTCAGTTTTGGATAAAATCACTGGATAGGGCAATATACAAAAAGGTGACCAAAACTGTCCGAAAACTAAAAGTGCAGATAGGAGCAAATTATCATTCACCCTTAAGATAACTGGGGGCCCGGAATGCAGCACTGACAGTAAAAAACTTCTACCTGTTGTGGGAATGCTAACCCTAACCCTAGCTAGGGTTTCAAATGTACGTTCCGGCAGGGTGTCTCAGAAGCCCTCCAAACATCAAAGATGATTTTTTTCCTCAAACTCCAAAAAATCGGTCTCAAACTATCAAAACGGTTTTTAAAACCTCTAGGAGATGTATCTTCTTTAATAATCTGTCTGGTTTAGGCAAGTTTTCATGAAGCTGAAAAATGCTGTTAAATGGTAGTTAAATCGGCATGCTTTTAATGCCTGGCTAGGGTTAGGGTTACAAGAACCATATAATTTTGCCCGCTGTTGCACTTTTAGCTGCACTTTAAATGACAAAATGAAGAGAGTTTACCCATTAGAACAGGTATTCTTCACACTTTTCATCTGGCTCAGTTTTGGATAAAATCACTGGATAGGGCAATATACAAAAAGGTGACCAAAACTGTCCGAAAACTAAAAGTGCAGATAGGAGAAAATTATCACTCATCCTAAAGATAACTGGGGGCCCGGAATGCAGCACTGACAGTAAAAAACTTCTACCTGTTGTGGGAATGCTAACCCTAACCCTAGCTAGGGTTTCAAATGTGGATTCCAGCAGGGTGTCTCAGAAGCCCTCCAAACATCAAAGATTATTTTTATCCTCAAACTCCAAAAAATCAGTCTCAAACTATCAAAACGGTTTTTAAAACCTCTAGGAGATGTATCTTCTTTAATAATCTGTCTGGTTTAGGCAAATTTTCATGAAGCTGAAAAATGCTGTTAAATGGTAGTTAAATCGGAATGCTTTTAATGTCTGGCTAGGGTTAGGGTTACAAGAACCATAGAATTTAGCCCGCTGTTGCACTTTTAGCTGCACTTTAAATGACAAAATGAAGAGAGTTTACCCATTAGAACAGGTATTCTTCACACTTTTCATCTGGCTCAGTTTTGGATAAAATCACTGGATAGGGCAATATACAAAAAGGTGACCAAAACTGTCCGAAAACTAAAAGTGCAGATAGGAGCAAATTATCACTCATCCTAAAGATAACTGGGGACCCGGAATGCAGCACTGACAGTAAAAAACTTCTACCTGTTGTGGGAATGCTAACCCTAACCCTAGCTAGGGTTTCAAATGTACATTCCGGCAGGGTGTCTCAGAAGCCCTCCAAACATCAAAGATGCATTTTTTCCTCAAACTCCAAAAAATCAGTCTCAAACTATTAAAACGGTTTCTAAAACCTCTAGGAAATGTATCTTCTTTAATAATCTGTTTTGTTCAGGCAAATTTTCATGAAGCTGAAAAATGCTGTTAAATGGTAGTTAAATCGGCATGCTTTTAATGTCTGGCTAGGGTTAGGGTTACAAGAACCATAGAATTTTGCCCGCTGTTGCACTTTTAGCTGCACTTTAAATGACAAAATGAAGAGAGTTTACCCATTAGAACAGGTATTCTTCACACTTTTCATCTGGCTCAGTTTTGGATAAAATCACTGGATAGGGCAATATACAAAAAGGTGACCAAAACTGTCCGAAAACTAAAAGTGCAGATAGGAGCAAATTATCACTCATCCTAAAGATAACTGGGGACCCGGAATGCAGCACTGACAGTAAAAAACTTCTACCTGTTGTGGGAATGCTAACCCTAACCCTAGCTAGGGTTTCAAATGTACATTCCGGCAGGGTGTCTCAGAAGCCCTCCAAACATCAAAGATGAATTTTTTCCTCAAACTCCAAAAAATCAGTCTCAAACAATTAAAACGGTTTCTAAAACCTCTAGGAAATGTATCTTCTTTAATAATCTGTTTTGTTCAGGCAAATTTTCATGAAGCTGAAAAATGCTGTTAAATGGTAGTTAAATCGGCATGCTTTTAATGCCTGGCTTGGGTTAGGGTTACAAGAACCATAGAATTTTGCCCGCTGTTGCACTTTTAGCTGCACTTTAAATGACAAAAGGAAGAGAGTTTACCCATTAGAACAGGTATTCTTCACACTTTTCATCTGGCTCAGTTTTGGATAAAATCACTGGATAGGGCAATATACAAAAAGGTGACCAATACTGTCCGAAAACTAAAAGTGCAGATAGGAACAAATTATCACTCATCCTAAAGATAACTGGGGGCCCGGAATGCAGCACTGACAGTAAAAAACTTCTACCTGTTGTGGGAATGCTAACCCCTAACCCTAGCTAGGGTTTCAAATGTGCATTCCAGCAGGGTGTCTCAGAAGCCCTCCAAACATCAAAGATGATTGTTTTCCTCAAACCAAAAAAAATCAGTCTTAAACTATCAAAACGGTTTTTAAAACCTCTAGGAAATGTATCTTCTTTAATAATCTGTCTTGTTCAGGCAAATTTTCATGAAGCTGAAAAATGCTTTTAAATGGTAGTTAAATCGGCATGCTTTTAATGCCTGGCTAGGGTTAGGGTTACAAGAACCATAGAATTTTGCCCGCTGTTGCACTTTTAGCTGCACTTTAAATGACAAAATGAAGAGAGTTTACCCATTAGAACAGGTATTCTTCACACTTTTCATCTGGCTCAGTTTTGGATAAAATCACTGGATAGGGCAATATACAAAAAGGTGACCAAAACTGTCCGAAAACTAAAAGTGCAGATAGGAGCAAATTATCATTCACCCTTAAGATAACTGGGGGCCCGGAATGCAGCACTGACAGTAAAAAACTTCTACCTGTTGTGGGAATGCTAACCCTAACCCTAGCTAGTGTTTCAAATGTAAGTTCCGGCAGGGTGTCTCAGAAGCCCTCCAAACATCAAAGATGATTTTTTTCCTCAAACCAAGAAAAATCAGTCTCAAACTATCAAAACGGTTTTTAAAACCTCTAGGAAATGTATCTTCTTTAATAATCTGTCTTGTTCAGGCAAATTTTCATGAAGCTGAAAAATACTGTTAAATGGTAGTTAAAACGGAATGCTTTTAATGTCTGGCTAGGGTTAGGGTTACAAGAACCATAGAATTTTGCCTGCTGTTGCACTTTTAGCTGCACTTTAAATGACAAAATGAAGAGAGTTTACCCATTAGAACAGGTATTCTTCACACTTTTCATCTGGCTCAGTTTTGGATAAAATCACTGGATAGGGCAATATACAAAAAGGTGACCAAAACTGTCCGAAAACTAAAAGTGCAGATAGGAGCAAATTATCATTCACCCTTAAGATAACTGGGGGCCCGGAATGCAGCACTGACAGTAAAAAACTTCTACCTGTTGTGGGAATGCTAACCCTAACCCTAGCTAGGGTTTCAAATGTACGTTCCGGCAGGGTGTCTCAGAAGCCCTCCAAACATCAAAGATGAATTTTTTCCTCAAACTCCAAAAAATTAGTCTCAAACAATTAAAACGGTTTCTAAAACCTCTAGGAAATGTATCTTCTTTAATAATCTGTTTTGTTCAGGCAAATTTCATGAAGCTGAAAAATGCTGTTAAATGGTAGTTAAATCGGAATGCTTTTAATGTCTGGCTAGGGTTAGGGTTACAAGAACCATAGAATTTTGCCCGCTGTTGCACTTTTAGCTGCACTTTAAATGACAAAAGGAAGAGAGTTTACCCATTAGAACAGGTATTCTTCACACTTTTCATCTGGCTCAGTTTTGGACAAAATCACTGGATAGGGCAATATACAAAAAGGTGACCAAAACTATCCGAAAACTAAAAGTGCAGATAGGAGCAAATTATCATTCACCCTTAAGATAACTGGGGGCCCGGAATGCAGCACTGACAGTAAAAAACTTCTACCTGTTGTGGGAATGCTAACCCTAACCCTAGCTAGGGTTTCAAATGTAAGTTCCGGCAGGGTGTCTCAGAAGCCCTCCAAACATCAAAGATGAATTTTTTCCTCAAACTCCAAAAAATCAGTCTCAAACAATTAAAACGGTTTCTAAAACCTCTAGGAAATGTATCTTCTTTAATAATCTGTTTTGTTCAGGCAAATTTCATGAAGCTGAAAAATGCTGTTAAATGGTAGTTAAATCGGAATGCTTTTAATGTCTGGCTAGGGTTAGGGTTACAAGAACCATAGAATTTTGCCCGCTGTTGCACTTTTAGCTGCACTTTAAATGACAAAAGGAAGAGAGTTTACCCATTAGAACAGGTATTCTTCACACTTTTCATCTGGCTCAGTTTTGGATAAAATCACTGGATAGGGCAATATACAAAAAGGTGACCAATACTGTCCGAAAACCAAAAGTGCAGATAGGAACAAATTATCACTCATCCTAAAGATAACTGGGGGCCCGGAATGCAGCACTGACAGTAAAAAACTTCTACCTGTTGTGGGAATGCTAACCCCTAACCCTAGCTAGGGTTTCAAATGTGCATTCCAGCAGGGTGTCTCAGAAGCCCTCCAAACATCAAAGATGATTGTTTTCCTCAAACCAAAAAAAATCAGTCTTAAACTATCAAAACGGTTTTTAAAACCTCTAGGAAATGTATCTTCTTTAATAATCTGTCTTGTTCAGGCAAATTTTCATGAAGCTGAAAAATGCTTTTAAATGGTAGTTAAATCGGCATGCTTTTAATGCCTGGCTAGGGTTAGGGTTACAAGAACCATAGAATTTTGCCCGCTGTTGCACTTTTAGCTGCACTTTAAATGACAAAATGAAGAGAGTTTACCCATTAGAACAGGTATTCTTCACACTTTTCATCTGGCTCAGTTTTGGATAAAATCACTGGATAGGGCAATATACAAAAAGGTGACCAAAACTGTCCGAAAACTAAAAGTGCAGATAGGAGCAAATTATCATTCACCCTTAGGATAACTGGGGGCCCGGAATGCAGCACTGACAGTAAAAAACTTCTACCTGTTGTGGGAATGCTAACCCTAACCCTAGCTAGGGTTTCAAATGTACGTTCCGGCAGTGTGTCTCAGAAGCCCTCCAAACATCAAAGATGATTTTTTTCCTCAAACTCCAAAAAATCGGTCTCAAACTATCAAAACGGTTTTTAAAACCTCTAGGAGATGTATCTTCTTTAATAATCTGTCTGGTTTAGGCAAGTTTTCATGAAGCTGAAAAATGCTGTTAAATGGTAGTTAAATCGGCATGCTTTTAATGCCTGGCTAGGGTTAGGGTTACAAGAACCATAGAATTTTGCCCGCTGTTGCACTTTTAGCTGCACTTTAAATGACAAAATGAAGAGAGTTTACCCATTAGAACAGGTATTCTTCACACTTTTCATCTGGCTCAGTTTTTGATAAAATCACTGGATAGGGCAATATACAAAAAGGTGACCAAAACTGTCCGAAAACTAAAAGTGCAGATAGGAGAAAATTATCACTCATCCTAAAGATAACTGGGGGCCCGGAATGCAGCACTGACAGTAAAAAACTTCTACCTGTTGTGGGAATGCTAACCCTAACCCTAGCTAGGGTTTCAAATGTGGATTCCAGCAGGGTGTCTCAGAAGCCCTCCAAACATCAAAGATTATTTTTATCCTCAAACTCCAAAAAATCAGTCTCAAACTATCAAAACGGTTTTTAAAACCTCTAGGAGATGTATCTTCTTTAATAATCTGTCTGGTTTAGGCAAATTTTCATGAAGCTGAAAAATGCTGTTAAATGGTAGTTAAATCGGAATGCTTTTAATGTCTGGCTAGGGTTAGGGTTACAAGAACCATAGAATTTAGCCCGCTGTTGCACTTTTAGCTGCACTTTAAATGACAAAATGAAGAGAGTTTACCCATTAGAACAGGTATTCTTCACACTTTTCATCTGGCTCAGTTTTGGATAAAATCACTGGATAGGGCAATATACAAAAAGGTGACCAAAACTGTCCGAAAACTAAAAGTGCAGATAGGAGCAAATTATCACTCATCCTAAAGATAACTGGGGACCCGGAATGCAGCACTGACAGTAAAAAACTTCTACCTGTTGTGGGAATGCTAACCCTAACCCTAGCTAGGGTTTCAAATGTAAATTCCGGCAGGGTGTCTCAGAAGCCCTCCAAACATCAAAGATGAATTTTTTCCTCACACCAAAAAAAAACAGTCTCAAACTATCAAAACGGTTTCTAAAACCTCAAGGAAATGTATCTTCTTTAATAATCTGTCTTGTTCAGGCAAATTTTCATGAAGCTGAAAAATGCTGTTAAATGGTAGTTAAATCGGCATGCTTTTAATGCCTGGCTAGGGTTAGGGTTACAAGAACCATAGAATTTTGCCCGCTGTTGCACTTTTAGCTGCACTTTAAATGACAAAATGAAGAGAGTTTACCCATTAGAACAGGTATTCTTCACACTTTTCATCTGGCTCAGTTTTGGATAAAATCACTGGATAGGGCAATATACAAAAAGGTGACCAAAACTGTCCGAAAACTAAAAGTGCAGATAGGAGCAAATTATCACTCATCCTAAAGATAACTGGGGACCCGGAATGCAGCACTGACAGTAAAAAACTTCTACCTGTTGTGGGAATGCTAACCCTAACCCTAGCTAGGGTTTCAAATGTAAATTCCGGCAGGGTGTCTCAGAAGCCCTCCAAACATCAAAGATGCATTTTTTCCTCAAACTCCAAAAAATCAGTCTCAAACTATTAAAACGGTTTCTAAAACCTCTAGGAAATGTATCTTCTTTAATAATCTGTTTTGTTCAGGCAAATTTTCATGAAGCTGAAAAATGCTGTTAAATGGTAGTTAAATCGGAATGCTTTTAATGTCTGGCTAGGGTTAGGGTTACAAGAACCATAGAATTTTGCCCGCTGTTGCACTTTTAGCTGCACTTTAAATGACAAAATGAAGAGAGTTTACCCATTAGGTATTCTTCACACTTTTCATCTGGCTCAGTTTTGGATAAAATCACTGGATAGGGCAATATACAAAAAGGTGACCAAAACTGTCCGAAAACTAAAAGTGCAGATAGGAGCAAATTATCACTCATCCTAAAGATAACTGGGGACCCGGAATGCAGCACTGACAGTAAAAAACTTCTACCTGTTGTGGGAATGCTAAACCTAACCCTAGCTAGGGTTTCAAATGTACATTCAGGCAGGGTGTCTCAGAAGCCCTCCAAACATCAAAGATGCATTTTTTCCTCAAACTCCAAAAAATCAATCTCAAACTATTAAAACGGTTTCTAAAACCTCTAGGAAATGTATCTTCTTTAATAATCTGTTTTGTTCAGGCAAATTTTCATGAAGCTGAAAAATGCTGTTAAATGGTAGTTAAATCGGAATGCTTTTAATGCCTGGCTTGGGTTAGGGTTACAAGAACCATATAATTTTGCCCGCTGTTGCACTTTTAGCTGCACTTTAAATGACAAAATGAAGAGAGTTTACCCATTAGAACAGGTATTCTTCACACTTTTCATCTGGCTCAGTTTTGGATAAAATCACTGGATAGGGCAATATACAAAAAGGTGACCAATACTGTCCGAAAACCAAAAGTGCAGATAGGAACAAATTATCACTCATCCTAAAGATAACTGGGGGCCCGGAATGCAGCACTGACAGTAAAAAACTTCTACCTGTTGTGGGAATGCTAACCCCTAACCCTAGCTAGGGTTTCAAATGTGCATTCCAGCAGGGTGTCTCAGAAGCCCTCCAAACATCAAAGATGATTGTTTTCCTCAAACCAAAAAAAATCAGTCTTAAACTATCAAAACGGTTTTTAAAACCTCTAGGAAATGTATCTTCTTTAATAATCTGTCTTGTTCAGGCAAATTTTCATGAAGCTGAAAAATGCTTTTAAATGGTAGTTAAATCGGCATGCTTTTAATGCCTGGCTAGGGTTAGGGTTACAAGAACCATAGAATTTTGCCCGCTGTTGCACTTTTAGCTGCACTTTAAATGACAAAATGAAGAGAGTTTACCCATTAGAACAGGTATTCTTCACACTTTTCATCTGGCTCAGTTTTGGATAAAATCACTGGATAGGGCAATATACAAAAAGGTGACCAAAACTGTCCGAAAACTAAAAGTGCAGATAGGAGCAAATTATCATTCACCCTTAGGATAACTGGGGGCCCGGAATGCAGCACTGACAGTAAAAAACTTCTACCTGTTGTGGGAATGCTAACCCTAACCCTAGCTAGGGTTTCAAATGTACGTTCCGGCAGTGTGTCTCAGAAGCCCTCCAAACATCAAAGATGATTTTTTTCCTCAAACTCCAAAAAATCGGTCTCAAACTATCAAAACGGTTTTTAAAACCTCTAGGAGATGTATCTTCTTTAATAATCTGTCTGGTTTAGGCAAGTTTTCATGAAGCTGAAAAATGCTGTTAAATGGTAGTTAAATCGGCATGCTTTTAATGCCTGGCTAGGGTTAGGGTTACAAGAACCATAGAATTTTGCCCGCTGTTGCACTTTTAGCTGCACTTTAAATGACAAAATGAAGAGAGTTTACCCATTAGAACAGGTATTCTTCACACTTTTCATCTGGCTCAGTTTTTGATAAAATCACTGGATAGGGCAATATACAAAAAGGTGACCAAAACTGTCCGAAAACTAAAAGTGCAGATAGGAGAAAATTATCACTCATCCTAAAGATAACTGGGGGCCCGGAATGCAGCACTGACAGTAAAAAACTTCTACCTGTTGTGGGAATGCTAACCCTAACCCTAGCTAGGGTTTCAAATGTGGATTCCAGCAGGGTGTCTCAGAAGCCCTCCAAACATCAAAGATTATTTTTATCCTCAAACTCCAAAAAATCAGTCTCAAACTATCAAAACGGTTTTTAAAACCTCTAGGAGATGTATCTTCTTTAATAATCTGTCTGGTTTAGGCAAATTTTCATGAAGCTGAAAAATGCTGTTAAATGGTAGTTAAATCGGAATGCTTTTAATGTCTGGCTAGGGTTAGGGTTACAAGAACCATAGAATTTAGCCCGCTGTTGCACTTTTAGCTGCACTTTAAATGACAAAATGAAGAGAGTTTACCCATTAGAACAGGTATTCTTCACACTTTTCATCTGGCTCAGTTTTGGATAAAATCACTGGATAGGGCAATATACAAAAAGGTGACCAAAACTGTCCGAAAACTAAAAGTGCAGATAGGAGCAAATTATCACTCATCCTAAAGATAACTGGGGACCCGGAATGCAGCACTGACAGTAAAAAACTTCTACCTGTTGTGGGAATGCTAACCCTAACCCTAGCTAGGGTTTCAAATGTAAATTCCGGCAGGGTGTCTCAGAAGCCCTCCAAACATCAAAGATGAATTTTTTCCTCACACCAAAAAAAAACAGTCTCAAACTATCAAAACGGTTTCTAAAACCTCAAGGAAATGTATCTTCTTTAATAATCTGTCTTGTTCAGGCAAATTTTCATGAAGCTGAAAAATGCTGTTAAATGGTAGTTAAATCGGCATGCTTTTAATGCCTGGCTAGGGTTAGGGTTACAAGAACCATAGAATTTTGCCCGCTGTTGCACTTTTAGCTGCACTTTAAATGACAAAATGAAGAGAGTTTACCCATTAGAACAGGTATTCTTCACACTTTTCATCTGGCTCAGTTTTGGATAAAATCACTGGATAGGGCAATATACAAAAAGGTGACCAAAACTGTCCGAAAACTAAAAGTGCAGATAGGAGCAAATTATCACTCATCCTAAAGATAACTGGGGACCCGGAATGCAGCACTGACAGTAAAAAACTTCTACCTGTTGTGGGAATGCTAACCCTAACCCTAGCTAGGGTTTCAAATGTAAATTCCGGCAGGGTGTCTCAGAAGCCCTCCAAACATCAAAGATGCATTTTTTCCTCAAACTCCAAAAAATCAGTCTCAAACTATTAAAACGGTTTCTAAAACCTCTAGGAAATGTATCTTCTTTAATAATCTGTTTTGTTCAGGCAAATTTTCATGAAGCTGAAAAATGCTGTTAAATGGTAGTTAAATCGGAATGCTTTTAATGTCTGGCTAGGGTTAGGGTTACAAGAACCATAGAATTTTGCCCGCTGTTGCACTTTTAGCTGCACTTTAAATGACAAAATGAAGAGAGTTTACCCATTAGGTATTCTTCACACTTTTCATCTGGCTCAGTTTTGGATAAAATCACTGGATAGGGCAATATACAAAAAGGTGACCAAAACTGTCCGAAAACTAAAAGTGCAGATAGGAGCAAATTATCACTCATCCTAAAGATAACTGGGGACCCGGAATGCAGCACTGACAGTAAAAAACTTCTACCTGTTGTGGGAATGCTAAACCTAACCCTAGCTAGGGTTTCAAATGTACATTCAGGCAGGGTGTCTCAGAAGCCCTCCAAACATCAAAGATGCATTTTTTCCTCAAACTCCAAAAAATCAATCTCAAACTATTAAAACGGTTTCTAAAACCTCTAGGAAATGTATCTTCTTTAATAATCTGTTTTGTTCAGGCAAATTTTCATGAAGCTGAAAAATGCTGTTAAATGGTAGTTAAATCGGAATGCTTTTAATGCCTGGCTTGGGTTAGGGTTACAAGAACCATATAATTTTGCCCGCTGTTGCACTTTTAGCTGCACTTTAAATGACAAAATGAAGAGAGTTTACCCATTAGAACAGGTATTCTTCACACTTTTCATCTGGCTCAGTTTTGGATAAAATCACTGGATAGGGCAATATACAAAAAGGTGACCAAAACTGTCCGAAAACTAAAAGTGCAGATAGGAGCAAATTATCACTCATCCTAAAGATAACTGGGGACCCGGAATGCAACACTGACAGTAAAAAACTTCTACCTGTTGTGGGAATGCTAACCCTAACCCTAGCTAGGGTTTCAAATGTAAATTCCGGCAGGGTGTCTCAGAAGCCCTCCAAACATCAAAGATGCATTTTTTCCTCAAACTCCAAAAAATCAGTCTCAAACTATTAAAACGGTTTCTAAAACCTCTAGGAAATGTATCTTCTTTAATAATCTGTTTTGTTCAGGCAAATTTTCATGAAGCTGAAAAATGCTGTTAAATGGTAGTTAAATCGGAATGCTTTTAATGTCTGGCTAGGGTTAGGGTTACAAGAACCATAGAATTTTGCCCGCTGTTGCACTTTTAGCTGCACTTTAAATGACAAAATGAAGAGAGTTTACCCATTAGGTATTCTTCACACTTTTCATCTGGCTCAGTTTTGGATAAAATCACTGGATAGGGCAATATACAAAAAGGTGACCAAAACTGTCCGAAAACTAAAAGTGCAGATAGGAGCAAATTATCACTCATCCTAAAGATAACTGGGGACCCGGAATGCAGCACTGACAGTAAAAAACTTCTACCTGTTGTGGGAATGCTAAACCTAACCCTAGCTAGGGTTTCAAATGTACATTCAGGCAGGGTGTCTCAGAAGCCCTCCAAACATCAAAGATGCATTTTTTCCTCAAACTCCAAAAAATCAATCTCAAACTATTAAAACGGTTTCTAAAACCTCTAGGAAATGTATCTTCTTTAATAATCTGTTTTGTTCAGGCAAATTTTCATGAAGCTGAAAAATGCTGTTAAATGGTAGTTAAATCGGAATGCTTTTAATGCCTGGCTTGGGTTAGGGTTACAAGAACCATATAATTTTGCCCGCTGTTGCACTTTTAGCTGCACTTTAAATGACAAAATGAAGAGAGTTTACCCATTAGAACAGGTATTCTTCACACTTTTCATCTGGCTCAGTTTTGGATAAAATCACTGGATAGGGCAATATACAAAAAGGTGACCAAAACTGTCCGAAAACTAAAAGTGCAGATAGGAGCAAATTATCACTCATCCTAAAGATAACTGGGGACCCGGAATGCAACACTGACAGTAAAAAACTTCTACCTGTTGTGGGAATGCTAACCCTAACCCTAGCTAGGGTTTCAAATGTACATTCCGGCAGGGTGTCTCAGAAGCCCTCCAAACATCAAAGATGAATTTTTTCCTCAAACTCCAAAAAATCAGTCTCAAACAATTAAAACGGTTTCTAAAACCTCTAGGAAATGTATCTTCTTTAATAATCTGTTTTGTTCAGGCAAATTTCATGAAGCTGAAAAATGCTGTTAAATGGTAGTTAAATCGGAATGCTTTTAATGTCTGGCTAGGGTTAGGGTTACAAGAACCATAGAATTTTGCCCGCTGTTGCACTTTTAGCTGCACTTTAAATGACAAAAGGAAGAGAGTTTACCCATTAGAACAGGTATTCTTCACACTTTTCATCTGGCTCAGTTTTGGATAAAATCACTGGATAGGGCAATATACAAAAAGGTGACCAATACTGTCCGAAAACCAAAAGTGCAGATAGGAACAAATTATCACTCATCCTAAAGATAACTGGGGGCCCGGAATGCAGCACTGACAGTAAAAAACTTCTATCTGTTGTGGGAATGCTAACCCCTAACCCTAGCTAGGGTTTCAAATGTGCATTCCAGCAGGGTGTCTCAGAAGCCCTCCAAACATCAAAGATGATTGTTTTCCTCAAACCAAAAAAAATCAGTCTTAAACTATCAAAACGGTTTTTAAAACCTCTAGGAAATGTATCTTCTTTAATAATCTGTCTTGTTCAGGCAAATTTTCATGAAGCTGAAAAATGCTTTTAAATGGTAGTTAAATCGGCATGCTTTTAATGCCTGGCTAGGGTTAGGGTTACAAGAACCATAGAATTTTGCCCGCTGTTGCACTTTTAGCTGCACTTTAAATGACAAAATGAAGAGAGTTTACCCATTAGAACAGGTATTCTTCACACTTTTCATCTGGCTCAGTTTTGGATAAAATCACTGGATAGGGCAATATACAAAAAGGTGACCAAAACTGTCCGAAAACTAAAAGTGCAGATAGGAGCAAATTATCATTCACCCTTAGGATAACTGGGGGCCCGGAATGCAGCACTGACAGTAAAAAACTTCTACCTGTTGTGGGAATGCTAACCCTAACCCTAGCTAGGGTTTCAAATGTACGTTCCGGCAGGGTGTCTCAGAAGCCCTCCAAACATCAAAGATGATTTTTTTCCTCAAACTCCAAAAAATCGGTCTCAAACTATCAAAACGGTTTTTAAAACCTCTAGGAGATGTATCTTCTTTAATAATCTGTCTGGTTTAGGCAAGTTTTCATGAAGCTGAAAAATGCTGTTAAATGGTAGTTAAATCGGCATGCTTTTAATGCCTGGCTAGGGTTAGGGTTACAAGAACCATAGAATTTTGCCCACTGTTGCACTTTTAGCTGCACTTTAAATGACAAAATGAAGAGAGTTTACCCATTAGAACAGGTATTCTTCACACTTTTCATCTGGCTCAGTTTTGGATAAAATCACTGGATAGGGCAATATACAAAAAGGTGACCAAAACTATCCGAAAACTAAAAGTGCAGATAGGAGAAAATTATCACTCATCCTAAAGATAACTGGGGGCCCGGAATGCAGCACTGACAGTAAAAAACTTCTACCTGTTGTGGGAATGCTAACCCTAACCCTAGCTAGGGTTTCAAATGTGGATTCCAGCAGGGTGTCTCAGAAGCCCTCCAAACATCAAAGATTATTTTTATCCTCAAACTCCAAAAAATCAGTCTCAAACTATCAAAACGGTTTTTAAAACCTCTAGGAGATATATCTTCTTTAATAATCTGTCTGGTTTAGGCAAATTTTCATGAAGCTGAAAAATGCTGTTAAATGGTAGTTAAATCGGAATGCTTTTAATGTCTGGCTAGGGTTAGGGTTACAAGAACCATAGAATTTAGCCCGCTGTTGCACTTTTAGCTGCACTTTAAATGACAAAATGAAGAGAGTTTACCCATTAGAACAGGTATTCTTCACACTTTTCATCTGGCTCAGTTTTGGATAAAATCACTGGATAGGGCAATATACAAAAAGGTGACCAAAACTGTCCGAAAACTAAAAGTGCAGATAGGAGCAAATTATCACTCATCCTAAAGATAACTGGGGACCCGGAATGCAGCACTGACAGTAAAAAACTTCTACCTGTTGTGGGAATGCTAACCCTAACCCTAGCTAGGGTTTCAAATGTAAATTCCGGCAGGGTGTCTCAGAAGCCCTCCAAACATCAAAGATGAATTTTTTCCTCACACCAAAAAAAAACAGTCTCAAACTATCAAAACGGTTTCTAAAACCTCAAGGAAATGTATCTTCTTTAATAATCTGTCTTGTTCAGGCAAATTTTCATGAAGCTGAAAAATGCTGTTAAATGGTAGTTAAATCGGCATGCTTTTAATGCCTGGCTAGGGTTAGGGTTACAAGAACCATAGAATTTTGCCCGCTGTTGCACTTTTAGCTGCACTTTAAATGACAAAATGAAGAGAGTTTACCCATTAGAACAGGTATTCTTCACACTTTTCATCTGGCTCAGTTTTGGATAAAATCACTGGATAGGGCAATATACAAAAAGGTGACCAAAACTGTCCGAAAACTAAAAGTGCAGATAGGAGCAAATTATCACTCATCCTAAAGATAACTGGGGACCCGGAATGCAGCACTGACAGTAAAAAACTTCTACCTGTTGTGGGAATGCTAACCCTAACCCTAGCTAGGGTTTCAAATGTAAATTCCGGCAGGGTGTCTCAGAAGCCCTCCAAACATCAAAGATGAATTTTTTCCTCACACCAAAAAAAAACAGTCTCAAACTATCAAAACGGTTTCTAAAACCTCTAGGAAATGTATCTTCTTTAATAATCTGTTTTGTTCAGGCAAATTTTCATGAAGCTGAAAAATGCTGTTAAATGGTAGTTAAATCGGAATGCTTTTAATGTCTGGCTAGGGTTAGGGTTACAAGAACCATAGAATTTTGCCCGCTGTTGCACTTTTAGCTGCACTTTAAATGACAAAATGAAGAGAGTTTACCCATTAGAACAGGTATTCTTCACACTTTTCATCTGGCTCAGTTTTGGATAAAATCACTGGATAGGGCAATATACAAAAAGGTGACCAAAACTGTCCGAAAACTAAAAGTGCAGATAGGAGCAAATTATCACTCATCCTAAAGATAACTGGGGACCCGGAATGCAGCACTGACAGTAAAAAACTTCTACCTGTTGTGGGAATGCTAAACCTAACCCTAGCTAGGGTTTCAAATGTACATTCAGGCAGGGTGTCTCAGAAGCCCTCCAAACATCAAAGATGCATTTTTTCCTCAAACTCCAAAAAATCAATCTCAAACTATTAAAACGGTTTCTAAAACCTCTAGGAAATGTATCTTCTTTAATAATCTGTTTTGTTCAGGCAAATTTTCATGAAGCTGAAAAATGCTGTTAAATGGTAGTTAAATCGGAATGCTTTTAATGCCTGGCTTGGGTTAGGGTTACAAGAACCATATAATTTTGCCCGCTGTTGCACTTTTAGCTGCACTTTAAATGACAAAATGAAGAGAGTTTACCCATTAGAACAGGTATTCTTCACACTTTTCATCTGGCTCAGTTTTGGATAAAATCACTGGATAGGGCAATATACAAAAAGGTGACCAAAACTGTCCGAAAACTAAAAGTGCAGATAGGAGCAAATTATCACTCATCCTAAAGATAACTGGGGACCCGGAATGCAACACTGACAGTAAAAAACTTCTACCTGTTGTGGGAATGCTAACCCTAACCCTAGCTAGGGTTTCAAATGTACATTCCGGCAGGGTGTCTCAGAAGCCCTCCAAACATCAAAGATGAATTTTTTCCTCAAACTCCAAAAAATCAGTCTCAAACAATTAAAACGGTTTCTAAAACCTCTAGGAAATGTATCTTCTTTAATAATCTGTTTTGTTCAGGCAAATTTCATGAAGCTGAAAAATGCTGTTAAATGGTAGTTAAATCGGAATGCTTTTAATGTCTGGCTAGGGTTAGGGTTACAAGAACCATAGAATTTTGCCCGCTGTTGCACTTTTAGCTGCACTTTAAATGACAAAAGGAAGAGAGTTTACCCATTAGAACAGGTATTCTTCACACTTTTCATCTGGCTCAGTTTTGGATAAAATCACTGGATAGGGCAATATACAAAAAGGTGACCAATACTGTCCGAAAACCAAAAGTGCAGATAGGAACAAATTATCACTCATCCTAAAGATAACTGGGGGCCCGGAATGCAGCACTGACAGTAAAAAACTTCTACCTGTTGTGGGAATGCTAACCCCTAACCCTAGCTAGGGTTTCAAATGTGCATTCCAGCAGGGTGTCTCAGAAGCCCTCCAAACATCAAAGATGATTGTTTTCCTCAAACCAAAAAAAATCAGTCTTAAACTATCAAAACGGTTTTTAAAACCTCTAGGAAATGTATCTTCTTTAATAATCTGTCTTGTTCAGGCAAATTTTCATGAAGCTGAAAAATGCATTTAAATGGTAGTTAAATCGGCATGCTTTTAATGCCTGGCTAGGGTTAGGGTTACAAGAACCATAGAATTTTGCCCGCTGTTGCACTTTTAGCTGCACTTTAAATGACAAAATGAAGAGAGTTTACCCATTAGAACAGGTATTCTTCACACTTTTCATCTGGCTCAGTTTTGGATAAAATCACTGGATAGGGCAATATACAAAAAGGTGACCAAAACTGTCCGAAAACTAAAAGTGCAGATAGGAGCAAATTATCATTCACCCTTAAGATAACTGGGGGCCCGGAATGCAGCACTGACAGTAAAAAACTTCTACCTGTTGTGGGAATGCTAACCCTAACCCTAGCTAGGGTTTCAAATGTAAGTTCCGGCAGGGTGTCTCAGAAGCCCTCCAAACATCAAAGATGATTTTTTTCCTCAAACCAAGAAAAATCAGTCTCAAACTATCAAAACGGTTTTTAAAACCTCTAGGAAATGTATCTTCTTTAATAATCTGTCTTGTTCAGGCAAATTTTCATGAAGCTGAAAAATACTGTTAAATGGTAGTTAAAACGGAATGCTTTTAATGTCTGGCTAGGGTTAGGGTTACAAGAACCATAGAATTTTGCCTGCTGTTGCACTTTTAGCTGCACTTTAAATGACAAAATGAAGAGAGTTTACCCATTAGAACAGGTATTCTTCACACTTTTCATCTGGCTCAGTTTTGGATAAAATCACTGGATAGGGCAATATACAAAAAGGTGACCAAAACTGTCCGAAAACTAAAAGTGCAGATAGGAGCAAATTATCATTCACCCTTAAGATAACTGGGGGCCCGGAATGCAGCACTGACAGTAAAAAACTTCTACCTGTTGTGGGAATGCTAACCCTAACCCTAGCTAGGGTTTCAAATGTACGTTCCGGCAGGGTGTCTCAGAAGCCCTCCAAACATCAAAGATGAATTTTTTCCTCAAACTCCAAAAAATCAGTCTCAAACAATTAAAACGGTTTCTAAAACCTCTAGGAAATGTATCTTCTTTAATAATCTGTTTTGTTCAGGCAAATTTCATGAAGCTGAAAAATGCTGTTAAATGGTAGTTAAATCGGAATGCTTTTAATGTCTGGCTAGGGTTAGGGTTACAAGAACCATAGAATTTTGCCCGCTGTTGCACTTTTAGCTGCACTTTAAATGACAAAAGGAAGAGAGTTTACCCATTAGAACAGGTATTCTTCACACTTTTCATCTGGCTCAGTTTTGGACAAAATCACTGGATAGGGCAATATACAAAAAGGTGACCAAAACTGTCCGAAAACTAAAAGTGCAGATAGGAGCAAATTATCATTCACCCTTAAGATAACTGGGGGCCCGGAATGCAGCACTGACAGTAAAAAACTTCTACCTGTTGTGGGAATGCTAACCCTAACCCTAGCTAGGGTTTCAAATGTAAATTCCGGCAGGGTGTCTCAGAAGCCCTCCAAACATCAAAGATGAATTTTTTCCTCAAACTCCAAAAAATCAGTCTCAAACTATCAAAACGGTTTTTAAAACCTCTAGGAGATGTATCTTCTTTAATAATCTGTCTGGTTTAGGCAAATTTTCATGAAGCTGAAAAGTGCTGTTAAATGGTAGTTAAATCGGAATGCTTTTAATGCCTGGCTAGGGTTAGGGTTACAAGAACCATAGAATTTTGCCCGCTGTTGAACTTTTAGCTGCACTTTAAATGACAAAAGGAAGAGAGTTTACCCATTAGAACAGGTATTCTTCACACTTTTCATCTGGCTCAGTTTTGGATAAAATCACTGGATAGGGCAATATACAAAAAGGTGACCAATAATGTCCGAAAACTAAAAGTGCAGATAGGAACAAATTATCACTCATCCTAAAGATAACTGGGGGCCCGGAATGCAGCACTGACAGTAAAAAACTTCTACCTGTTGTGGGAAGGCTAACCCTAACCCTAGCTAGGGTTTCAAATGTGCATTCCAGCAGGGTGTCTCAGAAGCCCTCCAAACATCAAAGATGATTGTTTTCCTCAAACCAAAAAAAATCAGTCTTAAACTATCAAAACGGTTTTTAAAACCTCTAGGAAATGTATCTTCTTTAATAATCTGTCTTGTTCAGGCAAATTTTCATGAAGCTGAAAAATGCTTTTAAATGGTAGTTAAATCGGCATGCTTTTAATGTCTGGCTAGGGTTAGGGTTACAAGAACCATAGAATTTTGCCCGCTGTTGCACTTTTAGCTGCACTTTAAATGACAAAATGAAGAGAGTTTACCCATTAGAACAGGTATTCTTCACACTTTTCATCTGGCTCAGTTTTGGATAAAATCACTGGATAGGGCAATATACAAAAAGGTGACCAAAACTGTCCGAAAACTAAAAGTGCAGATAGGAGCAAATTATCATTCACCCTTAAGATAACTGGGGGCCCGGAATGCAGCACTGACAGTAAAAAACTTCTACCTGTTGTGGGAATGCTAACCCTAACCCTAGCTAGGGTTTCAAATGTAAGTTCCGGCAGGGTGTCTCAGAAGCCCTCCAAACATCAAAGATGATTTTTTTCCTCAAACCAAGAAAAATCAGTCTCAAACTATCAAAACGGTTTTTAAAACCTCTAGGAAATGTATCTTCTTTAATAATCTGTCTTGTTCAGGCAAGTTTTCATGAAGCTGAAAAATACTGTTAAATGGTAGTTAAATCGGCATGCTTTTAATGCCTGGCTAGGGTTAGGGTTACAAGAACCATAGAATTTTGCCCGCTGTTGCACTTTTAGCTGCACTTTAAATGACAAAATGAAGGGAGTTTACCCATTAGAACAGGTATTCTTCACACTTTTCATCTGGCTCAGTTTTGGATAAAATCACTGGATAGGGCAATATACAAAAAGGTGACCAAAACTGTCCGAAAACTAAAAGTGCAGATAGGAGCAAATTATCACTCATCCTAAAGATAACTGGGGGCCCGGAATGCAGCACTGACAGTAAAAAACTTCTACCTGTTGTGGGAATGCTAACCCTAACCCTAGCTAGGGTTTCAAATGTACGTTCCGGCAGGGTGTCTCAGAAGCCCTCCAAACATCAAAGATGATTTTTTTCCTCAAACTCCAAAAAATCAGTCTCAAACTATCAAAACGGTTTTTAAAACCTCTAGGAAATGTATCTTCTTTAATAATCTGTTTTGTTCAGGCAAATTTTCATGAAGCTGAAAAATGCTGTTAAATGGTAGTTAAATCGGCATGCTTTTAATGCCTGGCTTGGGTTAGGGTTACAAGAACCATAGAATTTTGCCCGCTGTTGCACTTTTAGCTGCACTTTAAATAACAAAATGAAGAGAGTTTACCCATTAGAACAGGTATTCTTCACACTTTTCATCTGGCTCAGTTTTGGATAAAATCACTGGATAGGGCAATATACAAAAAGGTGACCAAAACTGTCCGAAAACTAAAAGTGCAGATAGGAGCAAATTATCAATCATCCTAAAGATAACTGGGGACCCGGAATGCAGCACTGACAGTAAAAAACTTCTACCTGTTGTGGGAATGCTAACCCTAACCCTAGCTAGGGTTTCAAATGTACATTCCGGCAGGGTGTCTCAGTAGCCCTCCAAACATCAAAGATGAATTTTTTCCTCACACCAAAAAAAAACAGTCTCAAACTATCAAAACGGTTTCTAAAACCTCTAGGAAATGTATCTTCTTTAATAATCTGTCTTGTTCAGGCAAATTTTCATGAAGCTGAAAAATGCTGTTAAATGGTAGTTAAATCGGCATGCTTTTAATGCCTGGCTAGGGTTAGGGTTACAAGAACCATAGAATTTTGCCCGCTGTTGCACTTTTAGCTGCACTTTAAATGACAAAATGAAGAGAGTTTACCCATTAGAACAGGTATTCTTCACACTTTTCATCTGGCTCAGTTTTGGATAAAATCACTGGATAGGGCAATATACAAAAAGGTGACCAAAACTGTCCGAAAACTAAAAGTGCAGATAGGAGCAAATTATCACTCATCCTAAAGATAACTGGGGACCCGGAATGCAGCACTGACAGTAAAAAACTTCTACCTGTTGTGGGAATGCTAACCCTAACCCTAGCTAGGGTTTCAAATGTAAATTCCGGCAGGGTGTCTCAGAAGCCCTCCAAACATCAAAGATGAATTTTTTCCTCACACCAAAAAAAAACAGTCTCAAACTATCAAAACGGTTTCTAAAACCTCTAGGAAATGTATCTTCTTTAATAATCTGTCTTGTTCAGGCAAATTTTCATGAAGCTGAAAAATGCTTTAAATGGTAGTTAAATCGGCATGCTTTTAATGCCTGGATAGGGTTAGGGTTACAAGAACCATAGAATTTTGCCCGCTGTTGCACTTTTAGCTGCACTTTAAATGACAAAATGAAGAGAGTTTACCCATTAGAACAGGTATTCTTCACACTTTTCATCTGGCTCAGTTTTGGATAAAATCACTGGATAGGGCAATATACAAAAAGGTGACCAAAACTGTCCGAAAACTAAAAGTGCAGATAGGAGAAAATTATCATTCACCCTTAAGATAACTGGGGGCCCGGAATGCAGCACTGACAGTAAAAAACTTCTACCTGTTGTGGGAATGCTAACCCTAACCCTAGCTAGGGTTTCAAATGTATATTCCGGCAGAGTGTCTCAAAGCCCTCCAAACATCAAAGATGATTTTTTTCCTCAAACCAAAAAAAATCAGTCTTAAACTATCAAAACGGTTTCTAAAACTTCTAGGAAATGTATCTTCTTTAATAATCTGTTTTGTTCAGGCAAATTTTCATGAAGCTGAAAAATGCTGTTAAATGGTAGTTAAATCGGAATGCTTTTAATGTCTGGCTTGGGTTAGGGTTACAAGAACCATAGAATTTTGCCCACTGTTGCACTTTTAGCTGCACTTTAAATGACAAAATGAAGAGAGTTTACCCATTAGAACAGGTATTCTTCACACTTTTCATCTGGCTCAGTTTTGGATAAAATCACTGGATAGGGCAATATACAAAAAGGTGACCAATACTGTCCGAAAACTAAAAGTGCAGATAGGAGCAAATTATCACTCATCCTAAAGATAACTGGGGACCCGGAATGCAGCACTGACAGTAAAAAACTTCTACCTGTTGTAGGAATGCTAACCCTAACCCTAGCTAGGGTTTCAAATGTACGTTCCGGCAGGGTGTCTCAGAAGCCCTCCAAACATCAAAGATGATTTTTTTCCTCAAACTCCAAAAAATCAGTCTCAAACTATCAAAACGGTTTTTAAAACCTCTAGGAAATGTATCTTCTTTAATAATCTGTTTTGTTCAGGAAAATTTTCATGAAGCTGAAAAATGCTGTTAAATGGTAGTTAAATCGGCATGCTTTTAATGCCTGGCTAGGGTTAGGGTTACAAGAACCATAGAATTTTGCCCGCTGTTGCACTTTTAGCTGCACTTTAAATGACAAAATGAGGAGAGTTTACCCATTAGAACAGGTATTCTTCACACTTTTCATCTGGCTCAGTTTTGGATAAAATCACTGGATAGGGCAATATACAAAAAGGTGACCAAAACTGTCCGAAAACTAAAAGTGCAGATAGGAGCAAATTATCATTCACCCTTAAGATAACTGGGGGCCCGGAATGCAGCACTGACAGTAAAAAACTTCTACCTGTTGTGGGAATGCTAACCCTAACCCTAGCTAGGGTTTTAAATGTACGTTCCGGCAGGGTGTCTCAGAAGCCCTCCAAACATCAAAGATGATTTTTTTCCTCAAACTCCAAAAAATCAGTCTCAAACTATCAAAACGGTTTTTAAAACCTCTAGGAGATGTATCTTCTTTAATATTCTGTCTGGTTTAGGCAAATTTTCATGAAGCTGAAAAATGCTGTTAAATGGTAGTTAAATCGGCATGCTTTTAATGCCTGGCTTGGGTTAGGGTTACAAGAACCATAGAATTTTGCCCGCTGTTGCACTTTTAGCTGCACTTTAAATGACAAAATGAAGAGAGTTTACCCATTAGAACAGGTATTCTTCACACTTTTCATCTGGCTCAGTTTTGGATAAAATCACTGGATAGGGCAATATATAAAAAGGTGACCAAAACTGTCCGAAAACTAAAAGTGCAGATAGGAGAAAATTATCACTCATCCTAAAGATAACTGGGGACCCGGAATGCAGCACTGACAGTAAAAAACTTCTACCTGTTGTGGGAATGCTAACCCTAACCCTAGCTAGGGTTTCAAATGTACATTCCGGCAGGGTGTCTCAGAAGCCCTCCAAACATCAAAGATGATTTTTTTCCTCAAACCAAAAAAAATCAGTCTTAAACTATCAAAACGGTTTCTAAAACCTCTAGGAAATGTATCTTCTTTAATAATCTGTCTTGTTCAGGCAAGTTTTCATGAAGCTGAAAAATACTGTTAAATGGTAGTTAAATCGGCATGCTTTTAATGCCTGGCTAGGGTTAGGGTTACAAGAACCATAGAATTTTGCCCGCTGTTGCACTTTTAGCTGCACTTTAAATGACAAAATGAAGGGAGTTTACCCATTAGAACAGGTATTCTTCACACTTTTCATCTGGCTCAGTTTTGGATAAAATCACTGGATAGGGCAATATACAAAAAGGTGACCAAAACTGTCCGAAAACTAAAAGTGCAGATAGGAGAAAATTATCACTCATCCTAAAGATAACTGGGGGCCCGGAATGCAGCACTGACAGTAAAAAACTTCTACCTGTTGTGGGAATGCTAACCCTAACCCTAGCTAGGGTTTCAAATGTGCATTCCAGCAGGGTGTCTCAGAAGCCCTCCAAACATCAAAGATGATTGTTTTCCTCAAACTCCAAAAAATCAGTCTCAAACTATCAAAACGGTTTTTAAAACCTCTAGGAGATGTATCTTCTTTAATAATCTGTCTGGTTTAGGCAAATTTTCATGAAGCTGAAAAATGCTGTTAAATGGTAGTTAAATCGGCATGCTTTTAATGCCTGGCTAGGGTTAGGGTTACAAGAACCATAGAATTTTGCCCGCTGTTGCACTTTTAGCTGCACTTTAAATTACAAAATGAAGAGAGTTTACCCATTAGAACAGGTATTCTTCACACTTTTCATCTGGCTCAGTTTTGGATAAAATCACTGGATAGGGCAATATACAAAAAGGTGACCAAAACTGTCCGAAAACTAAAATTGCAGATAGGAGCAAATTATCACTCATCCTAAAGATAACTGGGGGCCCGGAATGCAGCACTGACAGTAAAAAACTTCTACCTGTTGTGGGAATGCTAACCCTAACCCTAGCTAGGGTTTCAAATGTACGTTCCGGCAGGGTGTCTCAGTAGCCCTCCAAACATCAAAGATGAATTTTTTCCTCACACCAAAAAAAAACAGTCTCAAACTATCAAAACGGTTTCTAAAACCTCTAGGAAATGTATCTTCTTTAATAATCTGTCTTGTTCAGGCAAATTTTCATGAAGCTGAAAAATGCTGTTAAATGGTAGTTAAATCGGCATGCTTTTAATGCCTGGCTAGGGTTAGGGTTACAAGAACCATAGAATTTTGCCCGCTGTTGCACTTTTAGCTGCACTTTAAATGACAAAATGAAGAGAGTTTACCCATTAGAACAGGTATTCTTCACACTTTTCATCTGGCTCAGTTTTGGATAAAATCACTGGATAGGGCAATATACAAAAAGGTGACCAAAACTGTCCGAAAACTAAAAGTGCAGATAGGAGCAAATTATCACTCATCCTAAAGATAACTGGGGACCCGGAATGCAGCACTGACAGTAAAAAACTTCTACCTGTTGTGGGAATGCTAACCCTAACCCTAGCTAGGGTTTCAAATGTAAATTCCGGCAGGGTGTCTCAGAAGCCCTCCAAACATCAAAGATGAATTTTTTCCTCACACCAAAAAAAAACAGTCTCAAACTATCAAAACGGTTTCTAAAACCTCTAGGAAATGTATCTTCTTTAATAATCTGTTTTGTTCAGGCAAATTTTCATGAAGCTGAAAAATGCTGTTAAATGGTAGTTAAATCGGAATGCTTTTAATGTCTGGCTTGGGTTAGGGTTACAAGAACCATAGAATTTTGCCCACTGTTGCACTTTTAGCTGCACTTTAAATGACAAAATGAAGAGAGTTTACCCATTAGAACAGGTATTCTTCACACTTTTCATCTGGCTCAGTTTTGGATAAAATCACTGGATAGGGCAATATACAAAAAGGTGACCAATACTGTCCGAAAACTAAAAGTGCAGATAGGAGCAAATTATCACTCATCCTAAAGATAACTGGGGACCCGGAATGCAGCACTGACAGTAAAAAACTTCTACCTGTTGTAGGAATGCTAACCCTAACCCTAGCTAGGGTTTCAAATGTACGTTCCGGCAGGGTGTCTCAGAAGCCCTCCAAACATCAAAGATGATTTTTTTCCTCAAACTCCAAAAAATCAGTCTCAAACTATCAAAACGGTTTTTAAAACCTCTAGGAAATGTATCTTCTTTAATAATCTGTTTTGTTCAGGAAAATTTTCATGAAGCTGAAAAATGCTGTTAAATGGTAGTTAAATCGGCATGCTTTTAATGCCTGGCTAGGGTTAGGGTTACAAGAACCATAGAATTTTGCCCGCTGTTGCACTTTTAGCTGCACTTTAAATGACAAAATGAGGAGAGTTTACCCATTAGAACAGGTATTCTTCACACTTTTCATCTGGCTCAGTTTTGGATAAAATCACTGGATAGGGCAATATACAAAAAGGTGACCAAAACTGTCCGAAAACTAAAAGTGCAGATAGGAGCAAATTATCATTCACCCTTAAGATAACTGGGGGCCCGGAATGCAGCACTGACAGTAAAAAACTTCTACCTGTTGTGGGAATGCTAACCCTAACCCTAGCTAGGGTTTTAAATGTCCGTTCCGGCAGGGTGTCTCAGAAGCCCTCCAAACATCAAAGATGATTTTTTTCCTCAAACTCCAAAAAATCAGTCTCAAACTATCAAAACGGTTTTTAAAACCTCTAGGAGATGTATCTTCTTTAATATTCTGTCTGGTTTAGGCAAATTTTCATGAAGCTGAAAAATGCTGTTAAATGGTAGTTAAATCGGCATGCTTTTAATGCCTGGCTTGGGTTAGGGTTACAAGAACCATAGAATTTTGCCCGCTGTTGCACTTTTAGCTGCACTTTAAATGACAAAATGAAGAGAGTTTACCCATTAGAACAGGTATTCTTCACACTTTTCATCTGGCTCAGTTTTGGATAAAATCACTGGATAGGGCAATATATAAAAAGGTGACCAAAACTGTCCGAAAACTAAAAGTGCAGATAGGAGAAAATTATCACTCATCCTAAAGATAACTGGGGACCCGGAATGCAGCACTGACAGTAAAAAACTTCTACCTGTTGTGGGAATGCTAACCCTAACCCTAGCTAGGGTTTCAAATGTACATTCCGGCAGGGTGTCTCAGAAGCCCTCCAAACATCAAAGATGATTTTTTTCCTCAAACCAAAAAAAATCAGTCTTAAACTATCAAAACGGTTTCTAAAACCTCTAGGAAATGTATCTTCTTTAATAATCTGTTTTGTTCAGGCAAATTTTCATGAAGCTGAAAAATGCTGTTAAATGGTAGTTAAATCGGAATGCTTTTAATGTCTGGCTAGGGTTAGGGTTACAAGAACCATAGAATTTTGCCCACTGTTGCACTTTAAGCTGCACTTTAAATGTCAAAATGAAGAGAGTTTACCCATTAGAACAGGTATTCTTCACACTTTTCATCTGGCTCAGTTTTGGATAAAATCACTGGATAGGGCAATATACAAAAAGGTGACCAATACTGTCCGAAAACTAAAAGTGCAGATAGGAGCAAATTATCACTCATCCTAAAGATAACTGGGGACCCGGAATGCAGCACTGACAGTAAAAAACTTCTACCTGTTGTGGGAATGCTAACCCTAACCCTAGCTAAGGTTTCAAATGTACGTTCCGGCAGGGTGTCTCAGAAGCCCTCCAAACATCAAAGATGATTTTTTTCCTCAAACTCCAAAAAATCAGTCTCAAACTATCAAAACGGTTTTTAAAACCTCTAGGAGATGTATCTTCTTTAATATTCTGTCTGGTTTAGGCAAATTTTCATGAAGCTGAAAAATGCTGTTAAATGGTAGTTAAATCGGCATGCTTTTAATGCTTGGCTAGGGTTAGGGTTACAATAACCATAGAATTTTGCCCGCTGTTGCACTTTTAGCTGCACTTTAAATGACAAAATGAAGAGAGTTTACCCATTAGAACAGGTATTCTTCACACTTTTCATCTGGCTCAGTTTTGGATAAAATCAATGGATAGGGCAATATACAAAAAGGTGACCAAAACTGTCCGAAAACTAAAAGTGCAGATAGGAGCAAATTATCATTCACCCTTAAGATAACTGGGGGCCCGGAATGCAGCACTGACAGTAAAAACTTCAACCTGTTGTGGGAATGCTAACCCTAACCCTAGCTAGGGTTTCAAATGTACGTTCCGGCAGGGTGTCTCAGAAGCCCTCCAAACATCAAAGATGATTTTTTTCCTCAAACTCCAAAAAATCAGTCTCAAACTATCAAAACGGTTTTTAAAACCTCTAGGAGATGTATCTTCTTTAATAATCTGTCTGGTTTAGGCAAATTTTCATGAAGCTGAAAAATGCTGTTAAATAGTAGTTAAATCGGCATGCTTTTAATGTCTGGCTAGGGTTAGGGTTACAAGAACCATAGAATTTTGCCCGCTGTTGCACTTTTAGCTGCACTTTAAATGACAAAATGAAGAGAGTTTACCCATTAGAACAGGTATTCTTCACACTTTTTCATCTGGCTCAGTTTTGGATAAAATCACTGGATAGGGCAATATACAAAAAGGTGACCAAAACTGTCCGAAAACTAAAAGTGCAGATAGGAGCAAATTATCATTCACCCTTAAGATAACTGGGGGCCCGGAATGCAGCACTGACAGTAAAAAACTTCTACCTGTTGTGGGAATACTAACCCTAACCCTAGCTAGGGTTTCAAATGTACGTTCCGGCAGGGTGTCTCAGAAGCCCTCCAAACATCAAAGATGATTTTTTTCCTCAAACTCCAAAAAATCGGTCTCAAACTATCAAAACGGTTTTTAAAACCTCTAGGAGATGTATCTTCTTTAATAATCTGTCTGGTTTAGGCAAGTTTTCATGAAGCTGAAAAATGCTGTTAAATGGTAGTTAAATCGGAATGCTTTTAATGTCTGGCTTGGGTTAGGGTTACAAGAACCATAGAATTTTGCCCACTGTTGCACTTTTAGCTGCACTTTAAATGACAAAATGAAGAGAGTTTACCCATTAGAACAGGTATTCTTCACACTTTTCATCTGGCTCAGTTTTGGATAAAATCACTGGATAGGGCAATATACAAAAAGGTGACCAATACTGTCCGAAAACTAAAAGTGCAGATAGGAGCAAATTATCACTCATCCTAAAGATAACTGGGGACCCGGCATGCAGCACTGACAGTAAAAAACTTCTACCTGTTGTAGGAATGCTAACCCTAACCCTAGCTAGGGTTTCAAATGTACGTTCCGGCAGGGTGTCTCAGAAGCCCTCCAAACATCAAAGATGATTTTTTTCCTCAAACTCCAAAAAATCAGTCTCAAACTATCAAAACGGTTTTTAAAACCTCTAGGAAAAGTATCTTCTTTAATAATCTGTTTTGTTCAGGAAAATTTTCATGAAGCTGAAAAATGCTGTTAAATGGTAGTTAAATCGGCATGCTTTTAATGCCTGGCTAGGGTTAGGGTTACAAGAACCATAGAATTTTGCCCGCTGTTGCACTTTTAGCTGCACTTTAAATGACAAAATGAAGAGAGTTTACCCATTAGAACAGGTATTCTTCACACTTTTCATCTGGCTCAGTTTTGGATAAAATCACTGGATAGGGCAATATACAAAAAGGTGACCAAAACTGTCCGAAAACTAAAAGTGCAGATAGGAGCAAATTATCATTCACCCTTAAGATAACTGGGGGCCCGGAATGCAGCACTGACAGTAAAAAACTTCTACCTGTTGTGGGAATGCTAACCCTAACCCTAGCTAGGGTTTTAAATGTACGTTCCGGCAGGGTGTCTCAGAAGCCCTCCAAACATCAAAGATGATTTTTTTCCTCAAACTCCAAAAAATCAGTCTCAAACTATCAAAACGGTTTTTAAAACCTCTAGGAGATGTATCTTCTTTAATATTCTGTCTGGTTTAGGCAAATTTTCATGAAGCTGAAAAATGCTGTTAAATGGTAGTTAAATCGGCATGCTTTTAATGCCTGGCTTGGGTTAGGGTTACAAGAACCATAGAATTTTGCCCGCTGTTGCACTTTTAGCTGCACTTTAAATGACAAAATGAAGAGAGTTTACCCATTAGAACAGGTATTCTTCACACTTTTCATCTGGCTCAGTTTTGGATAAAATCACTGGATAGGGCAATATATAAAAAGGTGACCAAAACTGTCCGAAAACTAAAAGTGCAGATAGGAGAAAATTATCACTCATCCTAAAGATAACTGGGGACCCGGAATGCAGCACTGACAGTAAAAAACTTCTACCTGTTGTGGGAATGCTAACCCTAACCCTAGCTAGGGTTTCAAATGTACATTCCGGCAGGGTGTCTCAGAAGCCCTCCAAACATCAAAGATGATTTTTTTCCTCAAACCAAAAAAAATCAGTCTTAAACTATCAAAACGGTTTCTAAAACCTCTAGGAAATGTATCTTCTTTAATAATCTGTTTTGTTCAGGCAAATTTTCATGAAGCTGAAAAATGCTGTTAAATGGTAGTTAAATCGGAATGCTTTTAATGTCTGGCTAGGGTTAGGGTTACAAGAACCATAGAATTTTGCCCACTGTTGCACTTTAAGCTGCACTTTAAATGTCAAAATGAAGAGAGTTTACCCATTAGAACAGGTATTCTTCACACTTTTCATCTGGCTCAGTTTTGGATAAAATCACTGGATAGGGCAATATACAAAAAGGTGACCAATACTGTCCGAAAACTAAAAGTGCAGATAGGAGCAAATTATCACTCATCCTAAAGATAACTGGGGACCCGGAATGCAGCACTGACAGTAAAAAACTTCTACCTGTTGTGGGAATGCTAACCCTAACCCTAGCTAAGGTTTCAAATGTACGTTCCGGCAGGGTGTCTCAGAAGCCCTCCAAACATCAAAGATGATTTTTTTCCTCAAACTCCAAAAAATCAGTCTCAAACTATCAAAACGGTTTTTAAAACCTCTAGGAGATGTATCTTCTTTAATATTCTGTCTGGTTTAGGCAAATTTTCATGAAGCTGAAAAATGCTGTTAAATGGTAGTTAAATCGGCATGCTTTTAATGCCTGGCTAGGGTTAGGGTTACAAGAACCATAGAATTTTGCCCGCTGTTGCACTTTTAGCTGCACTTTAAATGACAAAATGAAGAGAGTTTACCCATTAGAACAGGTATTCTTCACACTTTTCATCTGGCTCAGTTTTGGATAAAATCAATGGATAGGGCAATATACAAAAAGGTGACCAAAACTGTCCGAAAACTAAAAGTGCAGATAGGAGCAAATTATCATTCACCCTTAAGATAACTGGGGGCCCGGAATGCAGCACTGACAGTAAAAACTTCAACCTGTTGTGGGAATGCTAACCCTAACCCTAGCTAGGGTTTCAAATGTACGTTCCGGCAGGGTGTCTCAGAAGCCCTCCAAACATCAAAGATGATTTTTTTCCTCAAACTCCAAAAAATCAGTCTCAAACTATCAAAACGGTTTTTAAAACCTCTAGGAGATGTATCTTCTTTAATAATCTGTCTGGTTTAGGCAAATTTTCATGAAGCTGAAAAATGCTGTTAAATAGTAGTTAAATCGGCATGCTTTTAATGTCTGGCTAGGGTTAGGGTTACAAGAACCATAGAATTTTGCCCGCTGTTGCACTTTTAGCTGCACTTTAAATGACAAAATGAAGAGAGTTTACCCATTAGAACAGGTATTCTTCACACTTTTTCATCTGGCTCAGTTTTGGATAAAATCACTGGATAGGGCAATATACAAAAAGGTGACCAAAACTGTCCGAAAACTAAAAGTGCAGATAGGAGCAAATTATCATTCACCCTTAAGATAACTGGGGGCCCGGAATGCAGCACTGACAGTAAAAAACTTCTACCTGTTGTGGGAATGCTAACCCTAACCCTAGCTAGGGTTTCAAATGTACGTTCCGGCAGGGTGTCTCAGAAGCCCTCCAAACATCAAAGATGATTTTTTTCCTCAAACTCCAAAAAATCGGTCTCAAACTATCAAAACGGTTTTTAAAACCTCTAGGAGATGTATCTTCTTTAATAATCTGTCTGGTTTAGGCAAGTTTTCATGAAGCTGAAAAATGCTGTTAAATGGTAGTTAAATCGGCATGCTTTTAATGCCTGGCTAGGGTTAGGGTTACAAGAACCATAGAATTTTGCCCGCTGTTGCACTTTTAGCTGCACTTTAAATGACAAAATGAAGAGGGTTTACCCATTAGAACAGGTATTCTTCACACTTTTCATCTGGCTCAGTTTTGGATAAAATCACTGAATAGGGCAATATACAAGAAGGTGACCAAAACTGTCCGAAAACTAAAAGTGCAGATAGGAGAAAATATCACTCATCCTAAAGATAACTGGGGGCCCGGAATGCAGCACTGACAGTAAAAAACTTCTACCTGTTGTGGGAATGCTAACCCTAACCCTAGCTAGGGTTTCAAATGTGGATTCCAGCAGGGTGTCTCAGAAGCCCTCCAAACATCAAAGATTATTTTTATCCTCAAACTCCAAAAAATCAGTCTCAAACTATCAAAACGGTTTTTAAAACCTCTAGGAGATGTATCTTCTTTAATAATCTGTCTGGTTTAGGCAAATTTTCATGAAGCTGAAAAGTGCTGTTAAATGGTAGTTAAATCGGAATGCTTTTAATGTCTGGCTAGGGTTAGGGTTACAAGAACCATAGAATTTTGCCCGCTGTTGCACTTTTAGCTGCACTTTAAATGACAAAATGAAGAGAGTTTACCCATTAGAACAGGTATTCTTCACACTTTTCATCTGGCTCAGTTTTGGATAAAATCACTGGATAGGGCAATATACAAAAAGGTGACCAAAACTGTCCGAAAACTAAAAGTGCAGATAGGAGCAAATTATCATTCACCCTTAAGATAACTGGGGGCCCGGAATGCAGCACTGACAGTAAAAAACTTCTACCTGTTGTGGGAATGCTAACCCTAACCCTAGCTAGGGTTTTAAATGTACGTTCCGGCAGGGTGTCTCAGAAGCCCTCCAAACATCAAAGATGATTTTTTTCCTCAAACTCCAAAAAATCAGTCTCAAACTATCAAAACGGTTTTTAAAACCTCTAGGAGATGTATCTTCTTTAATATTCTGTCTGGTTTAGGCAAATTTTCATGAAGCTGAAAAATGCTGTTAAATGGTAGTTAAATCGGCATGCTTTTAATGCCTGGCTTGGGTTAGGGTTACAAGAACCATAGAATTTTGCCCGCTGTTGCACTTTTAGCTGCACTTTAAATGACAAAATGAAGAGAGTTTACCCATTAGAACAGGTATTCTTCACACTTTTCATCTGGCTCAGTTTTGGATAAAATCACTGGATAGGGCAATATATAAAAAGGTGACCAAAACTGTCCGAAAACTAAAAGTGCAGATAGGAGAAAATTATCACTCATCCTAAAGATAACTGGGGACCCGGAATGCAGCACTGACAGTAAAAAACTTCTACCTGTTGTGGGAATGCTAACCCTAACCCTAGCTAGGGTTTCAAATGTACATTCCGGCAGGGTGTCTCAGAAGCCCTCCAAACATCAAAGATGATTTTTTTCCTCAAACCAAAAAAAATCAGTCTTAAACTATCAAAACGGTTTCTAAAACCTCTAGGAAATGTATCTTCTTTAATAATCTGTTTTGTTCAGGCAAATTTTCATGAAGCTGAAAAATGCTGTTAAATGGTAGTTAAATCGGAATGCTTTTAATGTCTGGCTAGGGTTAGGGTTACAAGAACCATAGAATTTTGCCCACTGTTGCACTTTAAGCTGCACTTTAAATGTCAAAATGAAGAGAGTTTACCCATTAGAACAGGTATTCTTCACATTTTTCATCTGGCTCAGTTTTGGATAAAATCACTGGATAGGGCAATATACAAAAAGGTGACCAATACTGTCCGAAAACTAAAAGTGCAGATAGGAGCAAATTATCACTCATCCTAAAGATAACTGGGGACCCGGAATGCAGCACTGACAGTAAAAAACTTCTACCTGTTGTGGGAATGCTAACCCTAACCCTAGCTACGGTTTCAAATGTACGTTCCGGCAGGGTGTCTCAGAAGCCCTCCAAACATCAAAGATGATTTTTTTCCTCAAACTCCAAAAAATCAGTCTCAAACTATCAAAACGGTTTTTAAAACCTCTAGGAGATGTATCTTCTTTAATATTCTGTCTGGTTTAGGCAAATTTTCATGAAGCTGAAAAATGCTGTTAAATGGTAGTTAAATCGGCATGCTTTTAATGCCTGGCTAGGGTTAGGGTTACAAGAACCATAGAATTTTGCCCGCTGTTGCACTTTTAGCTGCACTTTAAATGACAAAATGAAGAGAGTTTACCCATTAGAACAGGTATTCTTCACACTTTTCATCTGGCTCAGTTTTGGATAAAATCAATGGATAGGGCAATATACAAAAAGGTGACCAAAACTGTCCGAAAACTAAAAGTGCAGATAGGAGCAAATTATCATTCACCCTTAAGATAACTGGGGGCCCGGAATGCAGCACTGACAGTAAAAACTTCTACCTGTTGTGGGAATGCTAACCCTAACCCTAGCTAGGGTTTCAAATGTACGTTCCGGCAGGGTGTCTCAGAAGCCCTCCAAACATCAAAGATGATTTTTTTCCTCAAACTCCAAAAAATCAGTCTCAAACTATCAAAACGGTTTTTAAAACCTCTAGGAGATGTATCTTCTTTAATAATCTGTCTGGTTTAGGCAAATTTTCATGAAGCTGAAAAATGCTGTTAAATAGTAGTTAAATCGGCATGCTTTTAATGTCTGGCTAGGGTTAGGGTTACAAGAACCATAGAATTTTGCCCGCTGTTGCACTTTTAGCTGCACTTTAAATGACAAAATGAAGAGAGTTTACCCATTAGAACAGGTATTCTTCACACTTTTTCATCTGGCTCAGTTTTGGATAAAATCACTGGATAGGGCAATATACAAAAAGGTGACCAAAACTGTCCGAAAACTAAAAGTGCAGATAGGAGCAAATTATCATTCACCCTTAAGATAACTGGGGACCCGGAATGCAGCACTGACAGTATAAAACTTCTACCTGTTGTGGGAATGCTAACCCTAACCCTAGCTAGGGTTTCAAATGTACATTCCGGCAGGGTGTCTCAGAAGCCCTCCAAACATCAAAGATGAATTTTTTCCTCACACCAAAAAAAAATAGTCTCAAACTATCAAAACGGTTTCTAAAACCTCTAGGAAAAGTACTTTCCTAGAGAGTCCTCGCAGTTCACAGTACAACTGGCCATAGCCGTACTCGGAATATGCTCTCGATAATCTCGTTTAGTTTAAGAACGGCCGTATTTCATATCAACCCACAGATGCATTGCATAAACACTAGAATTCTGGTTGTACTTAAATTGACCTTATACGTTTTGGATTATGTTTAACCTTCTTCAACCATATTTTGAGATGATTACGTTTACAGAAGCAAATATTATTCAGTGCTTTTTCTTCACTCCTTTAATCAAACCCACATTTCTATAAGGAGGGCCATTGTGAAACTCCCCAAAGTGAGCTGAATTAATCTTTTATTCTTCACACCTGCGAAGTCATTCCTTCATTGTGTAATATGAAGGCCTTTCATTATTCACGTATACTACAACATCTGAAAATAATGGGTCTTGAAATAGTTGAATGAAAGAAAATCCTGAATAACTCCTCCAAATGCGTGTTACACTTTCATCAAGTACACACACTTTGAATGTGATGAACTATAAAAAGTTATTTTAACCATACCCAATGGAGCTCGGGAGTGCGATTGCATACACAATCATGTTTTCAGTGTTTGGACATCAGCCGTACATCAGAACAATCATTTCACTAACACAGCTCCATGTTGAGTGACTTCCCTCCAAAAACACAAAGTCACTTTCCCTTAGCAATTATTGCATGGACTTAGATTATCTGCCTTCTGCATCAAGCCCTGTATGATATACTGTACAAAGCCAAGCTTTGTGATAGTGCTTTGTTTGGATCCTTGTCTTTATCCTTTTGGATCCCAGGCTGCTCATTTGCAAATGTGTTTTGACATTAATTATATTGACTATAGCAATGAGGTGGCACTGTGGTTCACAGAGCTGGGGTCCTGGGTTCAATTCCTGGGGTGCAGTCTGGATGGAATTGTATGTTCTCCCTTCATTTGTGTGGATTTCTTCCAGGTGCTCCAGTTTCTTCCCACAGTCCAAAGACATACAGTACTAGTAGGTTAAGGTGGAACTACAGTCCCAATTTTGCAGACACAAAAGTATTTAATTTCAGTCACAAAATAAAATCATTGACATTATAGAAAAACTTTACAAACTCAAAATTGAGCACAAAATCATGAATTTTATAACAAATTCGCATTCAAGTTCCACACAAATTGCGATGTGATGCAGCCCTTCCTGCTCACTAATCACTGTAATGACTAATGCAATGTGATGTAGGAGAGAAAAGGTATAGGTTATGCAGTAAACATTTCACTGCAAAAAACGTTCCATTCCAAGGTTCTTTATGCAGAGTTAACAATGTAATATTATTTATTGGCAAAAACGTAAAAAAGTTGAGAGCAATATTTCCATTGGATTAAACAAGATGTATTCACAAGCCTGCTCCTTTATTTTATGTCTATTTTGTGATGTAAATTGGAGGTTTTACAAGTTATTGCGTGTTCCCCTTTAGATGGCTTCTGGGAAAACTGGCCTCAACACTGTATTGGATAAGGCACTTAGAAAACAGATTCATGCGTGGACCACAGCAATGTCCCTTTACTGAGAGCCAGCAATCAACGGATGTGTCTGATCGTGAATGGTTTTCCCTGTTGTTTGTTGTATTACTCGGTGTTGCATTTTAAGCTGTGCATGAGGCAGGACCCGGAGGCTGCTGCTTCTGCTGGGATTGAGGAAGAGCTGAGCGCCATGTAAGGCAAAGACACTGCGTTCCACTTTATCAGGTGCCTGGAGTGTAAGAGCTGCAGATAATATTGAGTCACATTAATCCCAACATATTTCAAATATTATGAAAATTAAATAAATTAAATCAAATAACTTTCATTAAAAAAATCAATCACTCTTTACCTTGCTTTTTCAGTTGTTTTAAAGGAAAATTGATGCCGAGAATGTGTGAATACTACTTTTTGATGGTTCCAAGGCCAATGTGACCTGTTCTATTGCCTGCTAATTGTACGTTCTAGGCTGAACAATTATTTTTAGGAGGTCAAGGTGTATGAATGATAAGAACAGCTTGAAATTTATTTTCACGGTCGACACACATTTTCGCAAGGGAAAAAAACTGAAATAACCACAGTTACGCAAACACCAGTCTACCAAAAAAAAATCATTTTATTAAAACAAGGTAACTTTTTTTTTTATCATCATACGGATGAACTGTGCTAAATATATTTCTAAAAAGAAAAAGCAGGACGTGAGTCGTGAGCCAAGATCATGACTCTTTTACTCTTCTTCACATCAGTTTTCATCTGTGAGGAGGAGGAGGAGGGCGGCTCCTGATGTGCTGACACTTGGGGATGTGCCTCTGTGCCGGCCTGGGGGCAAAGCGCCGGCCGCAGTGAGGGCAGGGCACGTAGTCGGGGTTTGGATTCGCGGGGGGCTGGGGCAGGTTCACAACCTTCCCTCCTTGCGTGATCACCTGCTGCACCTCCCTGGCCTATTTGATGCTCCGAATGAAATCCTCGTGCTTCTGCCTCCAGTTGTTCTTTCTCAGCTGGGAACAGGAAATGAAACCAATGAAACAGCTTCCAGAAAAAGTCCAGACTAGCACTGCGTACACAGTCTGGTTGCAAACCATTCACAAGGCAAGAAAATATCAATACAGTAATAACTTAGCTTTCTGGGCCTACCTTTCATGTCATTGGGTAGAGAGTACCGCTGAGCAATTTCCATATGAGAATAGCCAGAGTGGAAACCCTCAGCTGGTGCCCTGTGAACTGTGTCACAGGAAGTTTGCTATAGAGAGGTTGGAGAAACACAGCAAGATCTGCAAGAAGCTTCAGAATTCAAAGAGGAAGGTTTTTGACTCTTTCAAGCACAGGGACAAGGGAACAGAACTGGAGACATACATCCATAAGAAGAAGGTTAGACCGCCAATCGTGGTAAGGGCTATCCTTAAACTCTTTCCAAGCTTCCCTTGTTTTCTCCTAGAGTCAGACTCAGCTTATAAATCAATGTAAACAATAAATAAGTGTTTTATGAAGTACTCTTCTGAAAAACTGCCGCAAAGGCACATTTGCCAGAAAGAATAAATGGATCTTAGTGACTTCTGAATCAGACTTGTAGGGGACTGTTGTAACAGAAGAAATAAGGTTCTTGATCCCGAGATGAAGTAAAACAAATGAGTTTATTGCATGCAAGGAACAATAAAGCCGAAGTCTTGTTTCCTGCAAGAAACAACAAAACCGAAGTATTGTTCGCCGTACTGTTACAGACATTTGGGTTATATAGTGTTTTCTTCTCCGTTTCTGACGTCACTTGGTCTGATGGTAAAGAGGGGGGTTCATGGTATTTGGCCAGTTTACGATGTTCTGGACAAATGGTCAGTTTAAGATTACACCCAGGGGGGTTCCTAGCTTGCATCTGCAGTCCTTATCAGTTAACCCCCTTTCCTGCCATAAACCCCAGCTTGTGACTTAGAAGTCTAAACCCCCTACAGAAAGGATTAAATTCAAACCCCCGTCTTCACATCATTCTTCAATGTCAAGTGGCAAATGTTGACTGGTGATGTTATGTGAATCTTAGGAAATGGTCAAACAGGAATGATTTTCTTTTTCTTGTATTTGTTAGGATCTGTGCTACTGCATTTCTAACAAGTAGTAAGGGATTTATTGTTTTCTTGGGAAGCCCACAAAACAGAGCATTATAATCATATCCACATCAATGTGAGCAATGGAGAAGTCAAATTAACGTGTCTAAATATCATCTAGTTCTATCCCAGGGAAGAGGGCTGTTGCCTACACAGACGACAAGACACAAAACGCTCAACTGTGCAAAACACGCATAAGGACATCAGTCAGGAGGAACAAGGTAAAGTGTTTTTTCTTCTTCACCATGGTCATGTAGTTTCACTCCAAGCACTGTCATATGAAATAACTGTGGAAACGACCTCCCCAACATTTTGGGTTGTTGCATTTTGCTTCAATGAATTTTAACCTTTTCTTTTAGACATTAAGAGGAAGGACACATTCAACCTTGGTAGAGATTCAGTTGTTCTATGAGATGTCAAGGTGAGAATTAACCACTTCAGGGATAAGTCAATCCACATAACTGAAAAAGTGGCAATGAACAGGATATGGGGATTTTGCTAGTTATAAAGTACAATAATCATCATTACATGATCTAAGACTACTGAAGTATAAGCTGTGTCCCTGACTGATTAATTAGCAAATTCATCTTTGTAGAGTGCAGCTACTATCTATTCAGTGGCATTTCCTTAAAACAACTGTATTCCCACATTCTGAATATGGAGTGAGATCATGTAGAGAATGTTGGACTTGTAATAACTAATTGAAGGATAATAATAATCAACGAAAGTGCTTAAAAGTATCAACAAATGCCTTCAAAGTACTTGACACGTACTTTGCTTTCAAAAGTGAAACATAATTAATGCTTACGTAAGATTTCTCTTGACTTTTCAGGAGTATACTAACTCCAAGGACAAGAAACATCACAAACCATTATTTAAGTGCTGATGTTGGAGCTGCAATACTACTACCAAGACAAAAAATGATACAGGTAACACTGCTTTCAGATTTCTAAGAATTGCTAAAATAGTATGTTTACAGAGCATTCAGAGTTGAGAATATGACAAGTTCCTACCATCTCAAACACTGCCAATCTAGAACAAAAAGAAAGTACTTGAACGCCTGCAGTAATCGAACACAAACCAGAACATATCAGTGCATGACAAGGAAATGTAGTCACAAAATGATTCTACCCTTTCAAGTCCCAAAAAGGACCGAGGAACTTACCAGAGGCGATACCTGGATTTCAAACAGAGTACAATGTAGCCACTGTAGGGGAGAAGATCACAGAGAGCTCTTCTCAGATTGCTCAGAGTCAGCCCCAGCACCCTGTCCTGACTGAAGCAGACAAAGTGGTCAAACAGGCAGGTAGAAATGAGTAAGGAACAGAGAGTATGGTTATTCTTGCATTGTTTTGTTCGTCTGTCAAAGAAAAGAGTGCTTCTGACTTTTGTCAATGTTCATCTTTATTTTAGGAGAAGAACAAACGGTGGTATCACACTTTGCTCAAGTGTATGATACCATGTGTGTACAGCAGACATCACCAAAGGAACAGGAGACACCTGAGTAGAGAACAAGAATATGAAAAGACTGATGAAAAAGAGCACCAGGAGAAATCCATTGAATATGCACAATCTCGTCCAGTATTTCAATGAAAAGTTTCAGTGTTGTTTTTAGTGTCGTCGTATTGCATACATTTAAAACAATTTGTCTTGTTTAATGAACAATTTCATTTACTTTAGTAAAAAGTGTTGTTTACTGTAGTCCTAGCATGGATGCAATTGTTAGAAAAAACGTGAATGAAAAACTGAATGTTTCATACAATATGGGTTTGTGTTAACCCACACACCTAAGTGAAATGTTTGATTACGTTTACAAGACATAACATATAGTTCAGTTGAGTGTGAAAGGGAACAACAGAGAAAGTCACAAACAAAACATTTGTGAAGGACTTGATGAATGTTTTTTCTTTAGAAATGACAAAAAATAAAGAATTTTTCAACAAGATGTCTTTCTATAGCGAGTTTCATTTGAGATAGTCTTTTCTTAGAAGTGCAAGAGTGGTATTCCCTACAACTTATTCCCCAATTTGATCATTCTCAGAAATTAGGAGACGGAAACCACAATATTACCTAATATTAGACCTTGTAACAAGGCAACTAGGTTGCAATGGCTTAAAAGGTGCAGAAAGAGGCTCATGTATAATGACCTCCAGTGTCCCACAGGTTTCCCAAATCATTTCTTAGAGTATGGAAAAAGAGGAAATAAAGTGTCTACAGAAAGCGTATACCCCCTTGAACTTTGTTCAGTTTGTTGTGCCAGTGCCAGAGTTTCATGCAATTAAATGAGGACCTCTTTCTCACACCACATATGTTATACTTTCAATGGGAAAAAAGGAAATATTACAATTGTATACATTTTCACCCACATGTTAATATTTGGTAGAAGCCCTTTTCACAGCAATTTCAGCTGTGAGTCTGTTGGTAATGGGCTCCACCACCTCTGCACCAACAAGATTTGATAATATTTGAGAATTTCAGAAGTCTGTCTGGTTTAGCTGAAGAATCAGCTAAGGTAAGTTTCAGGAAGAGCATCTGATTTCTTTCAATAAAGCAGAACAGAGAAAAAACACACAATACAAAATCATGAGAATTTGTATCCATATGACACTTTGACTCGAATACTTTTATCAGACCTACACAGAGTATATACTGTACACACTTTTTCAGCCCAGGTTTATACATTTGATACATTTGGAACTGCCAATTTTAGGTGTTTTTGTGTCTTAGCTCAACACTGTGAAACCTGTAGTTACAAACATGGAGGATGAAGACATGAAGACATATATTGTACCTCTGACCGGCCTACCTTCCAAGATGTGAAAGATGAAACTTTTCCTTTATCGTCAACTCAGTGAATGTCTTTAAACTTTCGAAAACTGTAACAAAGAATAAGTTAAAAAACGTATTTTCATTGGACCCACAGAAAAGTCAAAGTTGTCCATAGAAATGCCCGTCTAAATCAGAAATCTACAGCACAAAGGCAGTGGCCTTTTGGGACATAAAAATGAAATCAGACTTTACTCAGACGAATTGCCCTTGGTCACGGACATCTTGCTATCAGTCACTACAAAGATGTTTTCTCTCGTGCCATGGCTTGCCTGACTTGCTTCTTCTGCTGGATGGCTTCTGGTCGCTGGTCAGGATCGACAGCCAGCATCTCCTGGAGCAGTGTCCTTAGCTCCGTGCTTATGGCTCTATTTACTTTCAGGGGGATGTGGAACTGCAGCCAGGGGTTCTCATGCAGGGCCTCTCCAACAGGCCCTGACAGACATATGCTCCTGTATCGGAAACACACTTTAGTTCAATTCTAAAATATTTCTCATAGGACTGAAGGAACCTTTGCCTGTTAAGAGTTAACAATTAGGTCCTCAAGAACTGTTTTACGGTTTTCTACACTCCTGGCTGGCCAAGGTCTCTTTAAGGTCTCTTAAGTGGAGGTGTAACTCATGTATCCTACATGTGATTTAGCAACATGAAAGGGAATAGCTTCTTATCGGATTATGGTCTTGGTTAACTGCCTAAGGCTGACCTAAGTGCCTAACTTTCTGACTTTCTTTATACCTTATATGTTAAGAAGCTTCTTCTGACCAATCAGAAATGTATGCTTTATGTATGAACATTTTGCTCATCAAAGTGAGTGAGAGACAAGGTTAACAGAAATTAGCCACGGCAGTAAATGACAGCATATTTTTGGGTTCTTAAATGGTCTCTACCTGGCACACCTGCAGTGCAAACTGACACACACTGTTTAGAGAAACAGCTACTCTATTACTAATTTTAATGAAACATTTCTTATTCTATGGAACAAAAACAAACAGTAAAACTAAAACACAGATCTCTTAGCTTCCTATTTCATGAACCAGATGACTGGATGACCAAGCCTAACTAGTAGCCAGAACCCCAGTTAACCCTCCGTAACACAAAGTTTAACCTCACGACAGGAACTCTTTCAAACTGAGTGAAAATCATAAATGGATCCATAACTTTACATCAATTTACTATGTTGTGCCAATACCTGCATTTACATTTAGAACGAATGATGTCATAGAACCAGCATCACACCAGTTCCAGGCGTCTCCAAGGAGACAACAGAACTTCAGTTGTGTTTGCTAAAATACACACTTTGAAACATACTGTAACACTTAGTTAACATGTCTGGTTTAGTTGAAGAATCGGCTAAGGTAAGTTTCAGGGTTTAATGGTGGGATGGCACCTGTGCTTTTTTCCCCCAACTGCTAGAATATGATTCGCACCAAACCCAAAAGAAATACTGCACAGTTCAGGAACTTCATCAACCTAGCAACTGTAAAATAAGCTTACAAACAACTGAATTGAAATGCCAAAAAGTTCAGAGAAAGGCACAAACTATGTTTACTTGGGGTTTACAAAATTAAAGCTAACTAAAACTGTAATGATAAACAATCATGCTGCCAATGGACAGAGAAATATCATGTTTTTTGAATAATGTATTATTTGTTATATAGGAACCCAGTATAAGGGAATCCCTTGCGATCCTGTCTGCAGAGATAAAGGTAAGAATTTTTTTCTCTTTAGCTCTGTCACTCCAAGAAATATAATGAACATAAATATATTTGCCAATCTTTTCATAGTAATCCAAACAACTCTGCGTGCATCTGACATTTGTAATATTTATCTACCGCAGTATAACTCTTCTGGCAAGGCGATTGGTATTGTACCTTGAAAGAAAACTGATTGGAAATGTCATGTACTCTATGGTTTCTATTGATGTCAAGTGGCAAATGTTGACTGGTGATGTTATGTGAATCTTAGGAAATGGTCATTTTTCAATCGAGTCTATGTTTCTCAGAATTTGAGACAGAGAGGTCAATCTCTGCAATCCGAGCTGAGGGCATTTCTTGGAATGGAAAGGTAAGAGCAACGTGTTCTTTGATATTCTCTTAAGACTCTTTGCCAGATTTGACGATGAAAAATGTAAATAATAATAACAAACATTATTTTATATAGTGCCTTGAAAGGTGGCTTCTTTACACAATGACAAAACCAACTACAATAAATAATACACAAGATATGTATGATGACAATACACAGTTAGAGGAGACAGTAGATGGTCATTGTCAGTGTATTCTGAAGGTAGTTTTCCAATTTTTTGGAACGGGGTAAAAGAGGCCACCTCTACTAGAATCTTTGTCCTAACCAAAAATGTAACAAAGTATAATAATAATATTAAAAATAATAATAATAAACTTTATTTATAGAGCACCTTTCATACAAATAGTGCTTTGGTGCTTTAAAAACCAAGCGTAAAAATAAAATATTAAAATTGAGAGATATACTTTCAGTTGTAAAAGAAAATACAGCAATACAGTAAAGCAACATACATGTCAATTAAATAAATAAAAATTAGGAAAGTCGTAACAAAATAAGAACAATTAAAGAGAACTAAAAAAAGAAACAGAAAGAACAAAGAACCACTTTAACTAAAAGCAACATTTTCAAATGTTTTTTAAAACAATGTACCGAGCTTGACTGCCTCATAAAAAGTGGAAGTGAGTTTCATAATTTAGAAGCATAAAAACAAAAAGCAGCCTCTCCACTCTTTCTGCATTTCACATGTGGTATTTGCAGTAGGCCAGTATGTGCAGATCTCAGGTCACGTATAGGAACATAGGAAGACAGACATTCAGTAAGGTACAGACGTGCTAGGTCGCTTAAAGCTTTAAAAACAAGTAAAATAACTTTCAAATTTATCCTAGATAATACAGGTGACCAGTGAAGCTTTTTCAAAACAGGAATGATATTCTCTTTCTTGTATTTATTAGGATCTGTGCTACTGCATTTCGAACAAGTAGTAAGGGATTTATTGTTTTCTTGGGAAACCCACAAAACAGAGCATTATAATCCTATCCACATCAATTTGAGCAATGGAGAAGTCAAATTAACGTGTCTAAATATCATCTAGTTCTATCCCAGGGAAGAGGGCTGTTGCCTACACAGACGACAAGACACAAAACGCTCAACTGTGCAAAACACGCATAAGGACATCAGTCAGGAGGAACAAGGTAAAGTGTTTTTTCTTCTTCACCATGGTCATGTAGTTTCACTCCAAGCACTGTCATATGAAATAACTGTGGAAACGACCTCCCCAACATTTTGGGTTGTTGCATTTTGCTTCAATGAATTTTAACCTTTTCTTTTAGACATTAAGAGGAAAGACACATTCACCCTTGGTAAAGATTCAGTTGTTCTATGAGATGTCAAGGTGAGAATTAACCTCTTCAGGGATAAGTCAATCCACATGACTGAAAAAGGGGCAATGAACAGGATATGGGGATTTTGCTAGTTATAAAGTACAATAATCATCATTACATGATCTAAGACTACTGAAGTATAAGCTCTGTCCCTGACTGATTAATTAGCAAATTCATCTTTGTAGAGTGCAGCTACTATCTATTCAGTGGCATTTCCTTAAAACAATTGTATTCCCACATTCTGAATATGGAGTGAGATCATGTAGAGAATGTTGGACTTGTAATAACTAATTGAAGGATAATAATAATCAACGAAAGTGCTTAAAAGTATCAACAAATGCCTTCAAAGTACTTGACACGTACTTTGCTTTCAAAAGTGAAACATAATTAATGCTTACGTAAGATTTCTCTTGACTTCTCAGGAGTATACTAACTCCAAGGACAAGTAACATCACAAACCATTATTTAAGTGCTGATGTTGGAGCTGCAATACTACTACCAAGACAAAAAATGATACAGGTAACACTGCTTTCAGATTTCTAAGAATTGCTAAAATAGTATGTTTACAGAGCATTCAGAGTTGAGAATATGACAAGTTCCTACCATCTCAAACACTGCCAATCTAGAACAAAAAGAAAGTACTTGAACGCCTGCAGTAATCGAACACAAACCAGAACATATCAGTGCATGACAAGGAAATGTAGTCACAAAATGATTCTACCCTTTCAAGTCCCAAAAAGGACCGAGGAACTTACCGGAGGCGATACCTGGATTTCAAACAGAGTACAATGTAGCCACTGTAGGGGAGAAGATCACAGAGAGCTCTTCTCAGATTGCTCAGAGTCAGCCCCAGCACCCTGTCCTGACTGAAGCAGACAAAGTGGTCAAACAGGTAGGTAGAAATGAGTAAGGAACAGAGAGTATGGTTATTTTTGCATTGTTTTGTTCGTCTGTCAAAGAAAAGAGTGCTTCTGACTTTTGTCAATGTTCATCTTTATTTTAGGAGAAGAACAAACGGTGGTATCACACTTTGCTCAAGTGTATGATACCATGTGTGTACAGCAGACATCACCAAAGGAACAGGAGACACCTGAGTAGAGAACAAGAATATGAAAAGACTGATGAAAAAAAGCACCAGGAGAAATCCATTGAATATGAACAATCTCGTCCAGTATTTCAATGAAAAGTTTCAGTGTTGTTTTTAGTGTCGTCGTATTGCATACATTTAAAACAATGTGTCTTGTTTAATGAACAATTTCATTTACTTTAGTAAAAAGTGTTGTTTACTGTAGTCCTAGCATGGATGCAATTGTTAGAAAAAACGTGAATGAAAAACTGAATGTTTCATACAATATGGGTTTGTGTTAACCCACACACCTAAGTGAAATGTTTGATTACGTTTACAAGACATAACACATAGTTCAGTTGAGTGTGAAAGGGAACAACAGAGAAAGTCACAAACAAAACATTTGTGAAGGACTTGATGAATGTTTTTTCTTTAGAAATGACAAAAAATAAAGAATTTTTCAACAAGATGTCTTTCTATAGCGAGTTTCATTTGAGATAGTCTTTTCTTAGAAGTGCAAGAGTGGTATTCCCTACAACTTATTCCCCAATTTGATCATTCTCAGAAATTAGGAGACGGAAACCACACCTACTGTAATATTAGACCTTGTAACAAGGCAACTAGGTTTCAATGGCTTAAAAGGTGCAGAAAGAGGCTCATGTATAATGACCTCCAGTGTCCCACAGGTTTCCCAAATCATTTCTTAGAGTATGGAAAAAGAGGAAATAAAGTGTCTACAGAAAGCGTATACCCCCTTGAACTTTGTTCAGTTTGTTGCGCCAGTGCCAGAGTTTCATGCAATTAAATGAGGACCTCTTTCTCACACCACATATGTTATAATTTCAATGGGAAAAAAGGAAATATTACAATTGTATACATTTTCACCCACATGTTAATATTTGGTAGAAGACCTTTTCACAGCAATTTCAGCTGTGAGTCTGTTGGTAATGGGCTCCACCACCTCTGCACCAACAAGATTTGATAATATTTGAGAATTTCAGAAGTCTGTCTGGTTTAGCTGAAGAATCAGCTAAGGTAAGTTTCAGGAAGAGCATCTGATTTCTTTCAATAAAGCAGAACAGAGAAAAAACACACAATACAAAATCATGAGAATTTGTATCCATATGACACTTTGACTCGAATACTTTTATCAGACCTACACAGAGTATATACTGTACACACTTTTTCAGCCCAGGTTTATACGTTTGATACATTTGGAACTGCCAATTTTAGGTGTTTTTGTGTCTTAGCTCAACACTGTGAAACCTGTAGTTACAAACATGGAGGATGAAGACATGAAGACATATATTGTACCTCTGACCGGCCTACCTTCCAAGAGGTGAAAGATGAAACTTTTCCTTTATCGTCAACTCAGTGAATGTCTTTAAACTTTCGAAAACTGTAACAAAGAATAAGTTAAAAAACTTATTTTCATTGGACCCACAGAAAAGTCAAAGTTGTCCATAGAAATGCCCGTCTAAATCAGAAATCTACAGCACAAAGGCAGTGGCCTTTCGGGACATAAAAATGAAATCAGACTTTACTCAGACGAATTGCCCTTGGTCACGGACATCTTGCTATCAGTCACTACAAAGATGTTTTCTCTCGTGCCATGGCTTGCCTGACTTGCTTCTTCTGCTGGATGGCTTCTGGTCGCTGGTCAGGATCGACAGCCAGCATCTCCTGGAGCAGTGTCCTTAGCTCCGTGCTTATGGCTCTATTTACTTTCAGGGGGATGTGGAACTGCAGCCAGGGGTTCTCATGCAGGGCCTCTCCAACAGGCCCTGACAGACATATGCTCCTGTATCGGAAACACACTTTAGTTCAATTCTAAAATATTTCTCATAGGACTGAAGGAACCTTTGCCTGTTAAGAGTTAACAATTAGGTCCTCAAGAACTGTTTTACGGTTTTCTACACTCCTGGCTGGCCAAGGTCTCTTTAAGGTCTCTTAAGTGGAGGTGTAACTCATGTATCCTACATGTGATTTAGCAACATGAAAGGGAATAGCTTCTTATCGGATTATGGTCTTGGTTAACTGCCTAAGGCTGACCTAAGTGCCTAACTTTCTGACTTTCTTTATACCTTATATGTTAAGAAGCTTCTTCTGACCAATCAGAAATGTATGCTTTATGTATGAACATTTTGCTCATCAAAGTGAGTGAGAGACAAGGTTAACAGAAATTAGCCACGGCAGTAAATGACAGCATATTTTTGGGTTCTTAAATGGTCTCTACCTGGCACACCTGCAGTGCAAACTGACACACACTGTTTAGAGAAACAGCTACTCTATTACTAATTTTAATGAAACATTTCTTATTCTATGGAACAAAAACAAACAGTAAAACTAAAACACAGATCTCTTAGCTTCCTATTTCATGAACCAGATGACTGGATGACCAAGCCTAACTAGTAGCCAGAACCCCAGTTAACCCTCCGTAACACAAAGTTTAACCTCACGACAGGAACTCTTTCAAACTGAGTGAAAATCATAAATGGATCCATAACTTTACATCAATTTACTATGTTGTGCCAATACCTGCATTTACATTTAGAACGAATGATGTCATAGAACCAGCATCACACCAGTTCCAGGCGTCTCCAAGGAGACAACAGAACTTCAGTTGTGTTTGCTAAAATACACACTTTGAAACATACTGTAACACTTAGTTAACATGTCTGGTTTAGTTGAAGAATCGGCTAAGGTAAGTTTCAGGGTTTAATGGTGGGATGGCACCTGTGCTTTTTTCCCCCAACTGCTAGAATATGATTCGCACCAAACCCAAAAGAAATACTGCACAGTTCAGGAACTTCATCAACCTAGCAACTGTAAAATAAGCTTACAAACAACTGAATTGAAATGCCAAAAAGTTCAGAGAAAGGCACAAACTATGTTTACTTGGGGTTTACAAAATTAAAGCTAACTAAAACTGTAATGATAAACAATCATGCTGCCAATGGACAGAGAAATATCATGTTTTTTGAATAATGTATTATTTGTTATATAGGAACCCAGTATAAGGGAATCCCTTGCGATCCTGTCTGCAGAGATAAAGGTAAGAATTTTTTTCTCTTTAGCTCTGTCACTCCAAGAAATATAATGAACATAAATATATTTGCCAATCTTTTCATAGTAATCCAAACAACTCTGCGTGCATCTGACATTTGTAATATTTATCTACCGCAGTATAACTCTTCTGGCAAGGCGATTGGTATTGTACCTTGAAAGAAAACTGATTGGAAATGTCATGTACTCTATGGTTTCTATTGATGTCAAGTGGCAAATGTTGACTGGTGATGTTATGTGAATCTTAGGAAATGGTCATTTTTCAATCGAGTCTATGTTTCTCAGAATTTGAGACAGAGAGGTCAATCTCTGCAATCCGAGCTGAGGGCATTTCTTGGAATGGAAAGGTAAGAGCAACGTGTTCTTTGATATTCTCTTAAGACTCTTTGCCAGATTTGACGATGAAAAATATAAATAATAATAACAAACATTATTTTATATAGTGCCTTGAAAGGTGGCTTCTTTACACAATGACAAAACCAACTACAATAAATAATACACAAGATATGTATGATGACAATACACAGTTAGAGGAGACAGTAGATGGTCATTGTCAGTGTATTCTGAAGGTAGTTTTCCAATTTTTTGGAACGGGGTAAAAGAGGCCACCTCTACTAGAATCTTTGTCCTAACCAAAAATGTAACAAAGTATAATAATAATATTAAAAATAATAATAATAAACTTTATTTATAGAGCACCTTTCATACAAATAGTGCTTTGGTGCTTTAAAAACCAAGCGTAAAAATAAAATATTAAAATTGAGAGATATACTTTCAGTTGTAAAAGAAAATACAGCAATACAGTAAAGCAACATTCATGTCAATTAAATAAATAAAAATTAGGAAAGTCGTAACAAAATAAGAACAATTAAAGAGAACTAAAAAAAGAAACAGAAAGAACAAAGAACCACTTTAACTAAAAGCAACATTTTCAAATGTTTTTTAAAACAATGTACCGAGCTTGACTGCCTCATAAAAAGTGGAAGTGAGTTTCATAATTTAGAAGCATAAAAACAAAAAGCAGCCTCTCCACTCTTTCTGCATTTCACATGTGGTATTTGCAGTAGGCCAGTATGTGCAGATCTCAGGTCACGTATAGGAACATAGGAAGACAGACATTCAGTAAGGTACAGACGTGCTAGGTCGCTTAAAGCTTTAAAAACAAGTAAAATAACTTTCAAATTTATCCTAGATAATACAGGTGACCAGTGAAGCTTTTTCAAAACAGGAATGATATTCTCTTTCTTGTATTTATTAGGATCTGTGCTACTGCATTTCGAACAAGTAGTAAGGGATTTATTGTTTTCTTGGGAAGCCCACAAAACAGAGCATTATAATCCTATCCACATCAATTTGAGCAATGGAGAAGTCAAATTAACGTGTCTAAATATCATCTAGTTCTATCCCAGGGAAGAGGGCTGTTGCCTACACAGACGACAAGACACAAAACGCTCAACTGTGCAAAACACGCATAAGGACATCAGTCAGGAGGAACAAGGTAAAGTGTTTTTTCTTCTTCACCATGGTCATGTAGTTTCACTCCAAGCACTGTCATATGAAATAACTGTGGAAACGACCTCCCCAACATTTTGGGTTGTTGCATTTTGCTTCAATGAATTTTAACCTTTTCTTTTAGACATTAAGAGGAAAGACACATTCACCCTTGGTAAAGATTCAGTTGTTCTATGAGATGTCAAGGTGAGAATTAACCTCTTCAGGGATAAGTCAATCCACATGACTGAAAAAGGGGCAATGAACAGGATATGGGGATTTTGCTAGTTATAAAGTACAATAATCATCATTACATGATCTAAGACTACTGAAGTATAAGCTCTGTCCCTGACTGATTAATTAGCAAATTCATCTTTGTAGAGTGCAGCTACTATCTATTCAGTGGCATTTCCTTAAAACAATTGTATTCCCACATTCTGAATATGGAGTGAGATCATGTAGAGAATGTTGGACTTGTAATAACTAATTGAAGGATAATAATAATCAACGAAAGTGCTTAAAAGTATCAACAAATGCCTTCAAAGTACTTGACACGTACTTTGCTTTCAAAAGTGAAACATAATTAATGCTTACGTAAGATTTCTCTTGACTTCTCAGGAGTATACTAACTCCAAGGACAAGTAACATCACAAACCATTATTTAAGTGCTGATGTTGGAGCTGCAATACTACTACCAAGACAAAAAATGATACAGGTAACACTGCTTTCAGATTTCTAAGAATTGCTAAAATAGTATGTTTACAGAGCATTCAGAGTTGAGAATATGACAAGTTCCTACCATCTCAAACACTGCCAATCTAGAACAAAAAGAAAGTACTTGAACGCCTGCAGTAATCGAACACAAACCAGAACATATCAGTGCATGACAAGGAAATGTAGTCACAAAATGATTCTACCCTTTCAAGTCCCAAAAAGGACCGAGGAACTTACCGGAGGCGATACCTGGATTTCAAACAGAGTACAATGTAGCCACTGTAGGGGAGAAGATCACAGAGAGCTCTTCTCAGATTGCTCAGAGTCAGCCCCAGCACCCTGTCCTGACTGAAGCAGACAAAGTGGTCAAACAGGTAGGTAGAAATGAGTAAGGAACAGAGAGTATGGTTATTTTTGCATTGTTTTGTTCGTCTGTCAAAGAAAAGAGTGCTTCTGACTTTTGTCAATGTTCATCTTTATTTTAGGAGAAGAACAAACGGTGGTATCACACTTTGCTCAAGTGTATGATACCATGTGTGTACAGCAGACATCACCAAAGGAACAGGAGACACCTGAGTAGAGAACAAGAATATGAAAAGACTGATGAAAAAAAGCACCAGGAGAAATCCATTGAATATGAACAATCTCGTCCAGTATTTCAATGAAAAGTTTCAGTGTTGTTTTTAGTGTCGTCGTATTGCATACATTTAAAACAATGTGTCTTGTTTAATGAACAATTTCATTTACTTTAGTAAAAAGTGTTGTTTACTGTAGTCCTAGCATGGATGCAATTGTTAGAAAAAACGTGAATGAAAAACTGAATGTTTCATACAATATGGGTTTGTGTTAACCCACACACCTAAGTGAAATGTTTGATTACGTTTACAAGACATAACACATAGTTCAGTTGAGTGTGAAAGGGAACAACAGAGAAAGTCACAAACAAAACATTTGTGAAGGACTTGATGAATGTTTTTTCTTTAGAAATGACAAAAAATAAAGAATTTTTCAACAAGATGTCTTTCTATAGCGAGTTTCATTTGAGATAGTCTTTTCTTAGAAGTGCAAGAGTGGTATTCCCTACAACTTATTCCCCAATTTGATCATTCTCAGAAATTAGGAGACGGAAACCACACCTACTGTAATATTAGACCTTGTAACAAGGCAACTAGGTTTCAATGGCTTAAAAGGTGCAGAAAGAGGCTCATGTATAATGACCTCCAGTGTCCCACAGGTTTCCCAAATCATTTCTTAGAGTATGGAAAAAGAGGAAATAAAGTGTCTACAGAAAGCGTATACCCCCTTGAACTTTGTTCAGTTTGTTGCGCCAGTGCCAGAGTTTCATGCAATTAAATGAGGACCTCTTTCTCACACCACATATGTTATAATTTCAATGGGAAAAAAGGAAATATTACAATTGTATACATTTTCACCCACATGTTAATATTTGGTAGAAGACCTTTTCACAGCAATTTCAGCTGTGAGTCTGTTGGTAATGGGCTCCACCACCTCTGCACCAACAAGATTTGATAATATTTGAGAATTTCAGAAGTCTGTCTGGTTTAGCTGAAGAATCAGCTAAGGTAAGTTTCAGGAAGAGCATCTGATTTCTTTCAATAAAGCAGAACAGAGAAAAAACACACAATACAAAATCATGAGAATTTGTATCCATATGACACTTTGACTCGAATACTTTTATCAGACCTACACAGAGTATATACTGTACACACTTTTTCAGCCCAGGTTTATACGTTTGATACATTTGGAACTGCCAATTTTAGGTGTTTTTGTGTCTTAGCTCAACACTGTGAAACCTGTAGTTACAAACATGGAGGATGAAGACATGAAGACATATATTGTACCTCTGACCGGCCTACCTTCCAAGAGGTGAAAGATGAAACTTTTCCTTTATCGTCAACTCAGTGAATGTCTTTAAACTTTCGAAAACTGTAACAAAGAATAAGTTAAAAAACTTATTTTCATTGGACCCACAGAAAAGTCAAAGTTGTCCATAGAAATGCCCGTCTAAATCAGAAATCTACAGCACAAAGGCAGTGGCCTTTCGGGACATAAAAATGAAATCAGACTTTACTCAGACGAATTGCCCTTGGTCACGGACATCTTGCTATCAGTCACTACAAAGATGTTTTCTCTCGTGCCATGGCTTGCCTGACTTGCTTCTTCTGCTGGATGGCTTCTGGTCGCTGGTCAGGATCGACAGCCAGCATCTCCTGGAGCAGTGTCCTTAGCTCCGTGCTTATGGCTCTATTTACTTTCAGGGGGATGTGGAACTGCAGCCAGGGGTTCTCATGCAGGGCCTCTCCAACAGGCCCTGACAGACATATGCTCCTGTATCGGAAACACACTTTAGTTCAATTCTAAAATATTTCTCATAGGACTGAAGGAACCTTTGCCTGTTAAGAGTTAACAATTAGGTCCTCAAGAACTGTTTTACGGTTTTCTACACTCCTGGCTGGCCAAGGTCTCTTTAAGGTCTCTTAAGTGGAGGTGTAACTCATGTATCCTACATGTGATTTAGCAACATGAAAGGGAATAGCTTCTTATCGGATTATGGTCTTGGTTAACTGCCTAAGGCTGACCTAAGTGCCTAACTTTCTGACTTTCTTTATACCTTATATGTTAAGAAGCTTCTTCTGACCAATCAGAAATGTATGCTTTATGTATGAACATTTTGCTCATCAAAGTGAGTGAGAGACAAGGTTAACAGAAATTAGCCACGGCAGTAAATGACAGCATATTTTTGGGTTCTTAAATGGTCTCTACCTGGCACACCTGCAGTGCAAACTGACACACACTGTTTAGAGAAACAGCTACTCTATTACTAATTTTAATGAAACATTTCTTATTCTATGGAACAAAAACAAACAGTAAAACTAAAACACAGATCTCTTAGCTTCCTATTTCATGAACCAGATGACTGGATGACCAAGCCTAACTAGTAGCCAGAACCCCAGTTAACCCTCCGTAACACAAAGTTTAACCTCACGACAGGAACTCTTTCAAACTGAGTGAAAATCATAAATGGATCCATAACTTTACATCAATTTACTATGTTGTGCCAATACCTGCATTTACATTTAGAACGAATGATGTCATAGAACCAGCATCACACCAGTTCCAGGCGTCTCCAAGGAGACAACAGAACTTCAGTTGTGTTTGCTAAAATACACACTTTGAAACATACTGTAACACTTAGTTAACATGTCTGGTTTAGTTGAAGAATCGGCTAAGGTAAGTTTCAGGGTTTAATGGTGGGATGGCACCTGTGCTTTTTTCCCCCAACTGCTAGAATATGATTCGCACCAAACCCAAAAGAAATACTGCACAGTTCAGGAACTTCATCAACCTAGCAACTGTAAAATAAGCTTACAAACAACTGAATTGAAATGCCAAAAAGTTCAGAGAAAGGCACAAACTATGTTTACTTGGGGTTTACAAAATTAAAGCTAACTAAAACTGTAATGATAAACAATCATGCTGCCAATGGACAGAGAAATATCATGTTTTTTGAATAATGTATTATTTGTTATATAGGAACCCAGTATAAGGGAATCCCTTGCGATCCTGTCTGCAGAGATAAAGGTAAGAATTTTTTTCTCTTTAGCTCTGTCACTCCAAGAAATATAATGAACATAAATATATTTGCCAATCTTTTCATAGTAATCCAAACAACTCTGCGTGCATCTGACATTTGTAATATTTATCTACCGCAGTATAACTCTTCTGGCAAGGCGATTGGTATTGTACCTTGAAAGAAAACTGATTGGAAATGTCATGTACTCTATGGTTTCTATTGATGTCAAGTGGCAAATGTTGACTGGTGATGTTATGTGAATCTTAGGAAATGGTCATTTTTCAATCGAGTCTATGTTTCTCAGAATTTGAGACAGAGAGGTCAATCTCTGCAATCCGAGCTGAGGGCATTTCTTGGAATGGAAAGGTAAGAGCAACGTGTTCTTTGATATTCTCTTAAGACTCTTTGCCAGATTTGACGATGAAAAATGTAAATAATAATAACAAACATTATTTTATATAGTGCCTTGAAAGGTGGCTTCTTTACACAATGACAAAACCAACTACAATAAATAATACACAAGATATGTATGATGACAATACACAGTTAGAGGAGACAGTAGATGGTCATTGTCAGTGTATTCTGAAGGTAGTTTTCCAATTTTTTGGAACGGGGTAAAAGAGGCCACCTCTACTAGAATCTTTGTCCTAACCAAAAATGTAACAAAGTATAATAATAATATTAAAAATAATAATAATAAACTTTATTTATAGAGCACCTTTCATACAAATAGTGCTTTGGTGCTTTAAAAACCAAGCGTAAAAATAAAATATTAAAATTGAGAGATATACTTTCAGTTGTAAAAGAAAATACAGCAATACAGTAAAGCAACATACATGTCAATTAAATAAATAAAAATTAGGAAAGTCGTAACAAAATAAGAACAATTAAAGAGAACTAAAAAAAGAAACAGAAAGAACAAAGAACCACTTTAACTAAAAGCAACATTTTCAAATGTTTTTTAAAACAATGTACCGAGCTTGACTGCCTCATAAAAAGTGGAAGTGAGTTTCATAATTTAGAAGCATAAAAACAAAAAGCAGCCTCTCCACTCTTTCTGCATTTCACATGTGGTATTTGCAGTAGGCCAGTATGTGCAGATCTCAGGTCACGTATAGGAACATAGGAAGACAGACATTCAGTAAGGTACAGACGTGCTAGGTCGCTTAAAGCTTTAAAAACAAGTAAAATAACTTTCAAATTTATCCTAGATAATACAGGTGACCAGTGAAGCTTTTTCAAAACAGGAATGATATTCTCTTTCTTGTATTTATTAGGATCTGTGCTACTGCATTTCGAACAAGTAGTAAGGGATTTATTGTTTTCTTGGGAAGCCCACAAAACAGAGCATTATAATCCTATCCACATCAATTTGAGCAATGGAGAAGTCAAATTAACGTGTCTAAATATCATCTAGTTCTATCCCAGGGAAGAGGGCTGTTGCCTACACAGACGACAAGACACAAAACGCTCAACTGTGCAAAACACGCATAAGGACATCAGTCAGGAGGAACAAGGTAAAGTGTTTTTTCTTCTTCACCATGGTCATGTAGTTTCACTCCAAGCACTGTCATATGAAATAACTGTGGAAACGACCTCCCCAACATTTTGGGTTGTTGCATTTTGCTTCAATGAATTTTAACCTTTTCTTTTAGACATTAAGAGGAAAGACACATTCACCCTTGGTAAAGATTCAGTTGTTCTATGAGATGTCAAGGTGAGAATTAACCTCTTCAGGGATAAGTCAATCCACATGACTGAAAAAGGGGCAATGAACAGGATATGGGGATTTTGCTAGTTATAAAGTACAATAATCATCATTACATGATCTAAGACTACTGAAGTATAAGCTCTGTCCCTGACTGATTAATTAGCAAATTCATCTTTGTAGAGTGCAGCTACTATCTATTCAGTGGCATTTCCTTAAAACAATTGTATTCCCACATTCTGAATATGGAGTGAGATCATGTAGAGAATGTTGGACTTGTAATAACTAATTGAAGGATAATAATAATCAACGAAAGTGCTTAAAAGTATCAACAAATGCCTTCAAAGTACTTGACACGTACTTTGCTTTCAAAAGTGAAACATAATTAATGCTTACGTAAGATTTCTCTTGACTTCTCAGGAGTATACTAACTCCAAGGACAAGTAACATCACAAACCATTATTTAAGTGCTGATGTTGGAGCTGCAATACTACTACCAAGACAAAAAATGATACAGGTAACACTGCTTTCAGATTTCTAAGAATTGCTAAAATAGTATGTTTACAGAGCATTCAGAGTTGAGAATATGACAAGTTCCTACCATCTCAAACACTGCCAATCTAGAACAAAAAAAAAGTACTTGAACGCCTGCAGTAATCGAACACAAACCAGAACATATCAGTGCATGACAAGGAAATGTAGTCACAAAATGATTCTACCCTTTCAAGTCCCAAAAAGGACCGAGGAACTTACCGGAGGCGATACCTGGATTTCAAACAGAGTACAATGTAGCCACTGTAGGGGAGAAGATCACAGAGAGCTCTTCTCAGATTGCTCAGAGTCAGCCCCAGCACCCTGTCCTGACTGAAGCAGACAAAGTGGTCAAACAGGTAGGTAGAAATGAGTAAGGAACAGAGAGTATGGTTATTTTTGCATTGTTTTGTTCGTCTGTCAAAGAAAAGAGTGCTTCTGACTTTTGTCAATGTTCATCTTTATTTTAGGAGAAGAACAAACGGTGGTATCACACTTTGCTCAAGTGTATGATACCATGTGTGTACAGCAGACATCACCAAAGGAACAGGAGACACCTGAGTAGAGAACAAGAATATGAAAAGACTGATGAAAAAAAGCACCAGGAGAAATCCATTGAATATGAACAATCTCGTCCAGTATTTCAATGAAAAGTTTCAGTGTTGTTTTTAGTGTCGTCGTATTGCATACATTTAAAACAATGTGTCTTGTTTAATGAACAATTTCATTTACTTTAGTAAAAAGTGTTGTTTACTGTAGTCCTAGCATGGATGCAATTGTTAGAAAAAACGTGAATGAAAAACTGAATGTTTCATACAATATGGGTTTGTGTTAACCCACACACCTAAGTGAAATGTTTGATTACGTTTACAAGACATAACACATAGTTCAGTTGAGTGTGAAAGGGAACAACAGAGAAAGTCACAAACAAAACATTTGTGAAGGACTTGATGAATGTTTTTTCTTTAGAAATGACAAAAAATAAAGAATTTTTCAACAAGATGTCTTTCTATAGCGAGTTTCATTTGAGATAGTCTTTTCTTAGAAGTGCAAGAGTGGTATTCCCTACAACTTATTCCCCAATTTGATCATTCTCAGAAATTAGGAGACGGAAACCACACCTACTGTAATATTAGACCTTGTAACAAGGCAACTAGGTTTCAATGGCTTAAAAGGTGCAGAAAGAGGCTCATGTATAATGACCTCCAGTGTCCCACAGGTTTCCCAAATCATTTCTTAGAGTATGGAAAAAGAGGAAATAAAGTGTCTACAGAAAGCGTATACCCCCTTGAACTTTGTTCAGTTTGTTGCGCCAGTGCCAGAGTTTCATGCAATTAAATGAGGACCTCTTTCTCACACCACATATGTTATAATTTCAATGGGAAAAAAGGAAATATTACAATTGTATACATTTTCACCCACATGTTAATATTTGGTAGAAGACCTTTTCACAGCAATTTCAGCTGTGAGTCTGTTGGTAATGGGCTCCACCACCTCTGCACCAACAAGATTTGATAATATTTGAGAATTTCAGAAGTCTGTCTGGTTTAGCTGAAGAATCAGCTAAGGTAAGTTTCAGGAAGAGCATCTGATTTCTTTCAATAAAGCAGAACAGAGAAAAAACACACAATACAAAATCATGAGAATTTGTATCCATATGACACTTTGACTCGAATACTTTTATCAGACCTACACAGAGTATATACTGTACACACTTTTTCAGCCCAGGTTTATACGTTTGATACATTTGGAACTGCCAATTTTAGGTGTTTTTGTGTCTTAGCTCAACACTGTGAAACCTGTAGTTACAAACATGGAGGATGAAGACATGAAGACATATATTGTACCTCTGACCGGCCTACCTTCCAAGAGGTGAAAGATGAAACTTTTCCTTTATCGTCAACTCAGTGAATGTCTTTAAACTTTCGAAAACTGTAACAAAGAATAAGTTAAAAAACTTATTTTCATTGGACCCACAGAAAAGTCAAAGTTGTCCATAGAAATGCCCGTCTAAATCAGAAATCTACAGCACAAAGGCAGTGGCCTTTCGGGACATAAAAATGAAATCAGACTTTACTCAGACGAATTGCCCTTGGTCACGGACATCTTGCTATCAGTCACTACAAAGATGTTTTCTCTCGTGCCATGGCTTGCCTGACTTGCTTCTTCTGCTGGATGGCTTCTGGTCGCTGGTCAGGATCGACAGCCAGCATCTCCTGGAGCAGTGTCCTTAGCTCCGTGCTTATGGCTCTATTTACTTTCAGGGGGATGTGGAACTGCAGCCAGGGGTTCTCATGCAGGGCCTCTCCAACAGGCCCTGACAGACATATGCTCCTGTATCGGAAACACACTTTAGTTCAATTCTAAAATATTTCTCATAGGACTGAAGGAACCTTTGCCTGTTAAGAGTTAACAATTAGGTCCTCAAGAACTGTTTTACGGTTTTCTACACTCCTGGCTGGCCAAGGTCTCTTTAAGGTCTCTTAAGTGGAGGTGTAACTCATGTATCCTACATGTGATTTAGCAACATGAAAGGGAATAGCTTCTTATCGGATTATGGTCTTGGTTAACTGCCTAAGGCTGACCTAAGTGCCTAACTTTCTGACTTTCTTTATACCTTATATGTTAAGAAGCTTCTTCTGACCAATCAGAAATGTATGCTTTATGTATGAACATTTTGCTCATCAAAGTGAGTGAGAGACAAGGTTAACAGAAATTAGCCACGGCAGTAAATGACAGCATATTTTTGGGTTCTTAAATGGTCTCTACCTGGCACACCTGCAGTGCAAACTGACACACACTGTTTAGAGAAACAGCTACTCTATTACTAATATTAATGAAACATTTCTTATTCTATGGAACAAAAACAAACAGTAAAACTAAAACACAGATCTCTTAGCTTCCTATTTCATGAACCAGATGACTGGATGACCAAGCCTAACTAGTAGCCAGAACCCCAGTTAACCCTCCGTAACACAAAGTTTAACCTCACGACAGGAACTCTTTCAAACTGAGTGAAAATCATAAATGGATCCATAACTTTACATCAATTTACTATGTTGTGCCAATACCTGCATTTACATTTAGAACGAATGATGTCATAGAACCAGCATCACACCAGTTCCAGGCGTCTCCAAGGAGACAACAGAACTTCAGTTGTGTTTGCTAAAATACACACTTTGAAACATACTGTAACACTTAGTTAACATGTCTGGTTTAGTTGAAGAATCGGCTAAGGTAAGTTTCAGGGTTTAATGGTGGGATGGCACCTGTGCTTTTTTCCCCCAACTGCTAGAATATGATTCGCACCAAACCCAAAAGAAATACTGCACAGTTCAGGAACTTCATCAACCTAGCAACTGTAAAATAAGCTTACAAACAACTGAATTGAAATGCCAAAAAGTTCAGAGAAAGGCACAAACTATGTTTACTTGGGGTTTACAAAATTAAAGCTAACTAAAACTGTAATGATAAACAATCATGCTGCCAATGGACAGAGAAATATCATGTTTTTTGAATAATGTATTATTTGTTATATAGGAACCCAGTATAAGGGAATCCCTTGCGATCCTTTCTGCAGAGATAAAGGTAAGAATTTTTTTCTCTTTAGCTCTGTCACTCCAAGAAATATAATGAACATAAATATATTTGCCAATCTTTTCATAGTAATCCAAACAACTCTGCGTGCATCTGACATTTGTAATATTTATCTACCGCAGTAGAACTCTTCTGGCAAGGCGATTGGTATTGTACCTTGAAAGAAAACTGATTGGAAATGTCATGTACTCTATGGTTTCTATTGATGTCAAGTGGCAAATGTTGACTGGTGATGTTATGTGAATCTTAGGAAATGGTCATTTTTCAATCGAGTCTATGTTTCTCAGAATTTGAGACAGAGAGGTCAATCTCTGCAATCCGAGCTGAGGGCATTTCTTGGAATGGAAAGGTAAGAGCAACGTGTTCTTTGATATTCTCTTAAGACTCTTCGCCAGATTTTACGATGAAAAATGTAAATAATAATAACAAACATTATTTTATATAGTGCCTTGAAAGGTGGCTTCTTTACACAATGACAAAACCAACTACAATAAATAATACACAAGATATGTATGATGACAATACACAGTTAGAGGAGACAGTAGATGGTCATTGTCAGTGTATTCTGAAGGTAGTTTTCCAATTTTTTGGAACGGGGTAAAAGAGGCCACCTCTACTAGAATCTTTGTCCTAACCAAAAATGTAACAAAGTATAATAATAATATTAAAAATAATAATAATAAACTTTATTTATAGAGCACCTTTCATACAAATAGTGCTTTGGTGCTTTAAAAACCAAGCGTAAAAATAAAATATTAAAATTGAGAGATATACTTTCAGTTGTAAAAGAAAATACAGCAATACAGTAAAGCAACATACATGTCAATTAAATAAATAAAAATTAGGAAAGTCGTAATAAAATAAGAACAATTAAAGAGAACTAAAAAAAGAAACAGAAAGAACAAAGAACCACTTTAACTAAAAGCAACATTTTCAAATGTTTTTTAAAACAATGTACCGAGCTTGACTGCCTCATAAAAAGTGGAAGTGAGTTTCATAATTTAGAAGCATAAAAACAAAAAGCAGCCTCTCCACTCTTTCTGCATTTCACATGTGGTATTTGCAGTAGGCCAGTATGTGCAGATCTCAGGTCACGTATAGGAACATAGGAAGACAGACATTCAGTAAGGTACAGACGTGCTAGGTCGCTTAAAGCTTTAAAAACAAGTAAAATAACTTTCAAATTTATCCTAGATAATACAGGTGACCAGTGAAGCTTTTTCAAAACAGGAATGATATTCTCTTTCTTGTATTTATTAGGATCTGTGCTACTGCATTTCGAACAAGTAGTAAGGGATTTATTGTTTTCTTGGGAAGCCCACAAAACAGAGCATTATAATCATATCCACATCAATGTGAGCAATGGAGAAGTCAAATTAACGTGTCTAAATATCATCTAGTTCTATCCCAGGGAAGAGGGCTGTTGCCTACACAGACGACAAGACACAAAACGCTCAACTGTGCAAAACACGCATAAGGACATCAGTCAGGAGGAACAAGGTAAAGTGTTTTTTCTTCTTCACCATGGTCATGTAGTTTCACTCCAAGCACTGTCATATGAAATAACTGTGGAAACGACCTCCCCAACATTTTGGGTTGTTGCATTTTGCTTCAATGAATTTTAACCTTTTCTTTTAGACATTAAGAGGAAGGACACATTCACCCTTGGTAGAGATTCAGTTGTTCTATGAGATGTCAAGGTGAGAATTAACCACTTCAGGGATAAGTCAATCCACATAACTGAAAAAGGGGCAATGAACAGGATATGGGGATTTTGCTAGTTATAAAGTACAATAATCATCATTACATGATCTAAGACTACTGAAGTATAAGCTCTGTCCCTGACTGATTAATTAGCAAATTCATCTTTGTAGAGTGCAGCTACTATCTATTCAGTGGCATTTCCTTAAAACAATTGTATTCCCACATTCTGAATATGGAGTGAGATCATGTAGAGAATGTTGGACTTGTAATAACTAATTGAAGGATAATAATAATCAACGAAAGTGCTTAAAAGTATCAACAAATGCCTTCAAAGTACTTGACACGTACTTTGCTTTCAAAAGTGAAACATAATTAATGCTTACGTAAGATTTCTCTTGACTTCTCAGGAGTATACTAACTCCAAGGACAAGTAACATCACAAACCATTATTTAAGTGCTGATGTTGGAGCTGCAATACTACTACCAAGACAAAAAATGATACAGGTAACACTGCTTTCAGATTTCTAAGAATTGCTAAAATAGTATGTTTACAGAGCATTCGGAGTTGAGAATATGACAAGTTCCTACCATCTCAAACACTGCCAATCTAGAACAAAAAGAAAGTACTTGAACGCCTGCAGTAATCGAACACAAACCAGAACATATCAGTGCATGACAATGAAATGTAGTCACAAAATGATTCTACCCTTTCAAGTCCCAAAAAGGACCGAGGAACTTACCGGAGGCGATACCTGGATTTCAAACAGAGTACAATGTAGCCACTGTAGGGGAGAAGATCACAGAGAGCTCTTCTCAGATTGCTCAGAGTCAGCCCCAGCACCCTGTCCTGACTGAAGCAGACAAAGTGGTCAAACAGGTAGGTAGAAATGAGTAAGGAACAGAGAGTATGGTTATTCTTGCATTGTTTGTTCGTCTGTCAAAGAAAAGAGTGCTTCTGACTTTTGTCAATGTTCATCTTTATTTTAGGAGAAGAACAAACGGTGGTATCACACTTTGCTCAAGTGTATGATACCATGTGTGTACAGCAGACATCACCACAGGAACAGGAGACACCTGAGTAGAGAACAAGAATATGAAAAGACTGATGAAAAAAAGCACCAGGAGAAATCCATTGAATATGCACAATCTCGTACAGTATTCAATAAAAAGTTTCAGTGTTGTTTTTAGTGTCGTCGTATTGCATACATTAAAAACAATTTGTCTTGTTTAATGAACAATTTCATTTACTTTCGTAAAAAGTGTTGTTTACTGTAGTCCTAGCATGGATGCAATTGTTAGAAAAAACGGGAATGAAAAACTGAATGTTTCATACAATATGGGTTTGTGTTAACCCACACACCTAAGTGAAATGTTTGATTACGTTTACAAGACATAACACATAGTTCAGTTGAGTGTGAAAGGGAACAACAGAGAAAGTCACAAACAAAACATTTGTGAAGGACTTGATGAATGTTTTTTCTTTAGAAATGACAAAAAATAAAGAATTTTTCAACAAGATGTCTTTCTATAGCGAGTTTCATTTGAGATAGTCTTTTCTTAGAAGTGCAAGAGTGGTATTCCCTACAATTTATTCCCCAATTTGATCATTCTCAGAAATTAGGAGACGGAAACCACACCTACTGTAATATTAGACCTTGTAACAAGGCAACTAGGTTTCAATGGCTTAAAAGGTGCAGAAAGAGGCTCATGTATAATGACCTCCAGTGTCCCACAGGTTTCCCAAATCATTTCTTAGAGTATGGAAAAAGAGGAAATAAAGTGTCTACAGAAAGCGTATACCCCCTTGAACTTTGTTCAGTTTGTTGCGCCAGTGCCAGAGTTTCATGCAATTAAATGAGGACCTCTTTCTCACACCACATATGTTATACTTTCAATGGGAAAAAAGGAAATATTACAATTGTATACATTTTCACCCACATGTTAATATTTGGTAGAAGACCTTTTCACAGCAATTTCAGCTGTGAGTCTGTTGGTAATGGGCTCCACCACCTCTGCACCAACAAGATTTGATAATATTTGAGAATTTCAGATGTCTGTCTGGTTTAGCTGAAGAATCAGCTAAGGTAAGTTTCAGGAAGAGCATCTGATTTCTTTCAATAAAGCAGAACAGAGAAAAAACACACAATACAAAATCATGAGAATTTGTATCCATATGAGACTTTGACTCGAATACTTTTATCAGACCTACACAGAGTATATACTGTACACACTTTTTCAGCCCAGGTTTATACATTTGATACATTTGGAACTGCCACTTGTAGGTGTTTTTGTGTCTTAGCTCAACACTGTGAAACCTGTAGTTACAAACATGGAGGATGAAGACATGAAGACATATATTGTACCTCTGACCGGCCTACCTTCGAAGAGGTGAAAGATGAAACTTTTCCTTTATCGTCAGCTCAGTGAATGTCTTTAAACTTTCGAAAACTGTAGCAAAGAATAAGTAAAAAAAAATATTTTCATTGGACCCACAGAAAAGTCAAAGTTGTCCATAGAAATGCCCGTCTAAATCAGAAATCTACAGCACAAAGGCAGTGGCCTTTCGGGACATAAAAATGAAATCAGACTTAGCTCAGAAGAATTGCCCTTAGTCACGGACATCTTGCTATCAGTCACTACAAAGATGTTTTCTCTCGTGCCATGGCTTGCCTGACTTCCTTCTTCAGCTGGATGGCTTCTGGTCGCTGGTCAGGATCGACAGCCAGCATGTCCTGGAGCAGTGTCCTTAGCTCCATGCTTATGGCTCTATTTACTTTCAGGGGGATGTGGAACTGCAGCCAGGGGTTCTCACGCAGGGCCTCTCCAACAGGCCCTGACAGACATATGCTCCTGTATCGGAAACACACTTTAGTTCAATTCTAAAATATTTCTCATAGGACTGAAGGAACCTTTGCCTGTTAAGAGTTAACAATTAGGTCCTCAAGAACTGTTTTACGGTTTTCCACACTCCTGGCTGGCCAAGGTCTCTTTAAGGTCTCTTAAGTGGAGGTGTAACTCATGTATCCTACATGTGATTTAGCAACATGAAAGGGAATAGCTTCTTATCGGATTATGGTCTTGGTTAACTGCCTAAGGCTGACCTAAGTGCCTAACTTTCTGACTTTCTTTATACCTTATATGTTAAGAAGCTCTTCTGACCAATCAGAAATGTATGCTTTATGTATGAACATTTTGCTCATCAAAGTGAGTGAGAGACAAGGTTAACAGAAATTAGCCACAGCAGTAAATGACAGCATATTTTTTCGTTCTTAAATGGTCTCTACCTGGCACACCTGCAGTGCAAACTGACAAACACTGTTTAGAGAAACAGCTACTCTATTACTAATATTAATGAAACATTTCTTATTCTATGGAACAAAAACAAACAGTAAAACTAAAACACAGATCTCTTAGCTTCCTATTTCATGAACCAGATGACTGAATGACCAAGCCTAACTAATAGCCAGAACCCCAGTTAACCCTCCGTAACACAAACACAAAGTTTAACCACACGACAGGAACTCTTTCAAACTGAGTGAAAATCATAAATGGATCCATAACTTTACATCAATTTACTATGTTGTGCCAATACCTGCATTTACATTTAGAACGAATGATGTCATAGAACCAGCATCACACCAGTTCCAGGTGTCTCCAAGGAGACAACAGAACTTCAGTTGTGTTTGCTAAAATACACACTTTGAAACATACTGTAACACTTAGTTAACATGTCTGGTTTAGTTGAAGAATCGGCTAAGGTAAGTTTCAGGCTTTAATGGTGGGATGGCACCTGTGCTTTTTTCCCCCAACCGCTAGAATATGATTCGCACCAAACCCAAAAGAAATACTGCACAGTTCAGGAACTTCATCAACCTAGCAACTGTAAAATAAGCTTACAAACAACTGAATTGAAATGCCAAAAAGTTCAGAGAAAGGCACAAACTATGTTTACTTGGGGTTTCCAAAATTAAAGCTAACTAAAACTGTAATGATAAACAATTATGCTGCCAATGGACAGAGAAATATCATGTTTTTTGAATAATGTATTATTTGTTATATAGGAACCCAGTATAAGGGAATCCCTTGCGATCCTGTCTGCAGAGATAAAGGTAAGTATTTTTTTCTCTTTAGCTCTGTCACTCCAAGAAATATAATGAATATAAATATATTTGTCAATCTTTTCATAGTAATCCAAACAACTCTGCGTGTATCTGACATTTGTAATATTTATCTACCGCAGTATAACTCTTCTGGCAAGGCGATTGCTATTGTACCTTGAAAGAAAACTGATTGGAAATGTCATGTACTCTATGGTTTCTATTGATGTCAAGTGGCAAATGTTGACTGGTGATGTTATGTGAATCTTGGGAAATGGTCATTTTTCAATCGAGTCTATGTTTCTCAGAATTTGAGACAGAGAGGTCAATCTCTGCAATCCGAGCTGAGGGCATTTCTTGGAATGGAAAGGTAAGAGCAACGTGTTCTTTGATATTCTCTTAAGACTCTTCGCCAGATTTGACGATGAAAAATGTAAATAATAATAACAAACATTATTTTATATAGTGCCTTGAAAGGTGGCTTCTTTACAGAATGACAGAACCAACTACAATAAATAATACACAAGATATGCATGATGACAATACACAGTTAGAGGAGACAGTAGATGGTCATTGTCAGTGTATTCTGAAGGTAGTTTTCCAATTTTTTGGAACGGGGTAAAAGAGGCCAGCTCTACTAGAATCTTTGTCCTAACCAAAAATGTAACAAAGTATAATAATAATATTAAAAAGAATAATAATAAACTTTATTTATAGAGCACCTTTCATACAAATAGTGCTTTGGTGCTTTAAAAAGCAAGCGTAAAAATAAAATATTAAAATTGAGAGATATACTTTCAGTTGTAAAGGAAAATACAGCAATACAGTAAAGCAACATATATGTCAATTAAATAAATACAAATTAGGAAAGTCGTAATAAAATAAGAACAATTAAAGAGAACTAAAAAAAGAAACAGAAATAGAAAGAACAAAGAACCACTTTAACTAAAAGCAACATTTTCAAATGTTTTTTAAAACAATGTACCGAGCTTGACTGCCTAATAAAAAGTGGAAGTGAGTTTCATAATTTAGAAGCATAAAAACAAAAAGCAGCCTCTCCACTCTTTCTGCATTTCACATGTGGTATTTGCAGTAGGCCAGTATGTGCAGATCTCAGGTCACGTATAGGAACATATGAAGACAGACATTCAGTAAGGTACAGACGTGCTAGGTCGCTTAAAGCTTTAAAAACAAGTAAAAGAACTTTCAAATTTATCCTAGATAATACAGGTGACCGGTGAAGTTTTTTCAAAACAGGAATGATATTCTCTTTCTTGTATTTGTTAGGATCTGTGCTACTGCATTTCGAACAAGTAGTAAGGGATTTATTGTTTTCTTGGGAAGCCCACAAAACCGAGCATTATAATCATATCCACATCAATGTGAGCAATGGAGAAGTCAAATTAACGTGTCTAAATATCATCTAGTTCTATCCCAGGGAAGAGGGCTGTTGCCTACACAGACGACAAGACACAAAACGCTCAACTGTGCAAAACACGCATAAGGACATCAGTCAGGAGGAACAAGGTAAAGTGTTTTTACTTCTTCACCATGGTCATGTAGTTTCACTCCAAGCACTGTCATATGAAATAACTGTGGAAACGACCTCTCCAACATTTTGGGTTGTTGCATTTTGCTTCAATGAATTTTAACCTTTTCTTTTAGACATTAAGAGGAAGGACACATTCACCCTTGGTAGAGATTCAGTTGTTCTATGAGATGTCAAGGTGAGAATTAACCACTTCAGGCATAAGTCAATCCACATGACTGAAAAAGGGGCAATGAACAGGATATGGGGATTTTGCTAGTTATAAAGTACAATAATCATCATTACATGATCTAAGACTACAGAAGTATAAGCTGTGTCCCTGACTGATTAATTAGCAAATTCATCTTTGTAGAGTGCAGCTACTATCTATTCAGTGGCATTTCCTTAAAACAACTGTATTCCCACATTCTGAATATGGAGTGAGATCATGTAAGAATGTTGGACTTGTAATAACTAATTGAAGGATAATAATAATCAACGAAAGTGCTTAAAAGTATCAACAAATGCCTTCAAAGTACTTGACACGTACTTTGCTTTCAAAAGTGAAACATAATTAATGCTTACGTAAGATTTCTCTTGACTTCTCAGGAGTATACTAACTCCAAGGACAAGTAACATCACAAACCATTACTTAAGTGCTGATGTTGGAGCTGCAATACTACTACCAAGACAAAAAATGATACAGGTAACACTGCTTTCAGATTTCTAAGAATTGCTAAAATAGTATGTTTACAGAGCATTCAGAGTCTCATAGAGAAAATAAGTTGAGAATATGACAAGTTCCTACCATCTCAAACACTGCCAATCTAGAACAAAAAGAAAGTACTTGAACGCCTGCAGTAATCGAACACAAACCAGAACATATCAGTGCATGACAATGAAATGTAGTCACAAAATGATTCTACCCTTTCAAGTCCCAAAAAGGACTGAGGAACTTACCGGAGGCGATACCTGGATTTCAAACAGAGTACAATGTAGCCACTGTAGGGGAGAAGATCACAGAGAGCTTTTCTCAGATTTCTCAGAGTCAGCCCCAGCACCCTGTCCTGACTGAAGCAGACAAAGTGGTCAAACAGGTAGGTAGAAATGAGTAAGGAACAGAGAGTATGGTTATTCTTACATTGTTTGTTCGTCTGTCAAAGAAAAGAGTGCTTCTGACTTTTGTCAATGTTCATCTTTATTTTAGGAGAAGAACAAACGGTGGTATCACACTTTGCTCAAGTGTATGATGCCATGTGTGTACAACAGACATCACCAAAGGAACAGGAGACACCTGAGTAGAGAACAAGAATATGAAAAGACTGACGAAAAAAAGCACCAGGAGAAATCCATTGAATATGCACAATCTCGTACAGTATTTCAATAAAAAGTTTCAGTGTTGTTTTTAGTGTCGTCGTATTGCATACATTTAAAACAATTTGTCTTGTTTAATGAACAATTTCATTTACTTTCGTAAAAAGTGTTGTTTACTGTAGTCCTAGCATGGATGCAATTGTTAGAAAAAACGGGAATGAAAAACTGAATGTTTCATACAATATGGGTTTGTGTTAACCCACACACCTAAGTGAAATGTTTGATTACGTTTACAAGACATAACACATAGTTCAGTTGAGTGTGAAAGGGAACAACAGAGAAAGTCAAAAACAAAACATTTGTGAAGGACTTGATGAATGTTTTTTCTTTAGAAATGACAAAAAATAAAGAATTTTTCAACAAGATGTCTTTCTATAGCGAGTTTCATTTGAGATAGTCTTTTCTTAGAAGTGCAAGAGTGGTATTCCCTACAACTTATTCCCCAATTTGATCATTCTCAGAAATTAGGAGACGGAAACCACACCTACTGTAATATTAGACCTTGTAACAAGGCAACTAGGTTTCAATGGCTTAAAAGGTGCAGAAAGAGGCTCATGTATAATGACCTCCAGTGTCCCACAGGTTTCCCAAATCATTTCTTAGAGTATGGAAAAAGAGGAAATAAAGTGTCTACAGAAAGCGTATACCCCCTTGAACTTTGTTCAGTTTGTTGCGCCAGTGCCAGAGTTTCATGCAATTAAATGAGGACCTCTTTCTCACACCACATATGTTATACTTTCAAAGGGAAAAAAGGAAATATTACAATTGTATACATTTTCACCCACATGGTAATATTTGGTAGAAGCCCTTTTCACAGCAATTTCAGCTGTGAGTCTGTTGGTAATGGGCTCCACCACCTCTGCACCAACAAGATTTGATAATATTTGAGAATTTCAGAAGTCTGTCTGGTTTAGCTGAAGAATCAGCTAAGGTAAGTTTCAGGAAGAGCATCTGATTTCTTTCAATAAAGCAGAACAGAGAAAAAACACACAATACAAAATCATGAGAATTTGTATCCATATGACACTTTGACTCGAATACTTTTATCAGACCTACACAGAGTATATACTGTACACACTTTTTCAGCCCAGGTTTATACATTTGGATCTGCCATTTGTAGGTGTTTTTGTGTCTTAGCTCAACACTGTGAAACCTGTAGTTACAAACATGGAGGATGAAGATATGAAGACATATATTGTACCTCTGACCGGCCTACCTTCCAAGAGGTGAAAGATGAAACTTTTCCTTTATCGTCAACTCAGTGAATGTCTTTAAACTTTCGAAAACTGTAGCAAAGAATAAGTAAAAAAAAATATTTTCATTGGACCCACAGAAAAGTCAAAGTTGTCCATAGAAATGCCCGTCTAAATCAGAAATCTACAGCACAAAGGCATGAAATCAGACTTTACTCAGACGAATTGCCCTTGGTCACGGACATCTTGCTATCAGTCACTACAAAGATGTTTTCTCTCGTGCCATGGCTTGCCTGACTTGCTTCTTCTGCTGGATGGCTTCTGGTCGCTGGTCAGGATCGACAGCCAGCATGTCCTGGAGCAGTGTCCTTAGCTCAGTGCTTATGGCTCTATTTACTTTCAGGGGGATGTGGAACTGCAGCCAGGGGTTCTCATCCAGGGCCTCTCCAACAGGCCCTGACAGACATATGCTCCTGTATCGGAAACACACTTTAGTTCAATTCTAAAATATTTCTCATAGGACTGAAGGAACCTTTGCCTGTTAAGAGTTAACAATTAGGTCCTCAAGAACTGTTTTACGGTTTTCTACACTCCTGGCTGGCCAAGGTCTCTTTAAGGTCTCTTAAGTGGAGGTGTAACTCATGTATCCTACATGTGATTTAGCAACATGAAAGGGAATAGCTTCTTATCGGATTATGGTCTTGGTTAACTGCCTAAGGCTGACCTAAGTGCCTAACTTTCTGACTTTCTTTATACCTTATATGTTAAGAAGCTTCTTCTGACCAATCAGAAATGTATGCTTTATGTATGAACATTTTGCTCATCAAAGTGAGTGAGAGACAAGGTTAACAGAAATTAGCCACGGCAGTAAATGACAGCATATTTTTGGGTTCTTAAATGGTCTCTACCTGGCACACCTGCAGTGCAAACTGACACACACTGTTTAGAGAAACAGCTACTCTATTACTAATATTAATGAAACATTTCTTATTCTATGGAACAAAAACAAACAGTAAAACTAAAACACAGATCTCTTAGCTTCCTATTTCATGAACCAGATGACTGAATGACCAAGCCTAACTAGTAGCCAGAACCCCAGTTAACCCTCAGTAACACAAAGTTTAACCACACGACAGGAACTCTTTCAAACTGAGTGAAAATCATAAATGGATCCATAACTTTACATCAATTTACTAAGTTGTGCCAATACCTGCATTTACATTTAGAACGAATGATGTCATAGAACCAGCATCACACCAGTTCCAGGTGTCTCCAAGGAGACAACAGAACTTCAGTTGTGTTTGCTAAAATACACACTTTGAAACATACTGTAACACTTAGTTAACATGTCTGGTTTAGTTGAAGAATCGGCTAAGGTAAGTTTCAGGGTTTAATGGTGGGATGGCACCTGTGCTTTTTTCCCCCAACCGCTAGAATATGATTCGCACCAAACCCAAAAGAAATACTGCACAGTTCAGGAACTTCATCAACCTAGCAACTGTAAAATAAGCTTACAAACAACTGAATTGAAATGCCAAAAAGTTCAGAGAAAGGCACAAACTATGTTTACTTGGGGTTTACAAAATTAAAGCTAACTAAAACTGTAATGATAAACAATCATGCTGCCAATGGACAGAGAAATATCATGTTTTTTGAATAATGTATTATTTGTTACATAGGAACCCAGTATAAGGGAATCCCTTGCGATCCTGTCTGCAGAGAAAAAGGTAAGTATTTTTTTCTCTTTAGCTCTGTCACTCCAAGAAATATAATGAACATAAATATATTTGCCAATCTTTTCATAGTAATCCAAACAACTCTGCGTGTATCTGACATTTGTAATATTTATCTACCGCAGTATAACTCTTCTGGCAAGGCGATTGGTATTGTACCTTGAAAGAAAACTGATTGGAAATGTCATGTACTCTATGGTTTCTATTGATGTCAAGTGGCAAATGTTGACTGGTGATGTTATGTGAATCTTAGGAAATGGTCATTTTTCAATCGAGTCTATGTCTCTCAGAATTTGAGACAGAGAGGTCAATCTCTGCAATCCGAGCTGAGGGCATTTCTTGGAATGGAAAGGTAAGAGCAACGTGTTCTTTGATATTCTCTTAAGACTCTTCGCCAGATTTAACTATGAAAAATGTAAATAATAATAACAAACATTATTTTATATAGTGCCTTGAAAGGTGGCTTCTTTACAGAATGACAAAACCAACTACAATAAATAATACACAAGATATGCATGATGACAATACACAGTTAGAGGAGACAGTAGATGGTCATTGTCAGTGTATTCTGAAGGTAGTTTTCCAATTTTTTGGAACGGGGTAAAAGAGGCCACCTCTACTAGAATCTTTGTCCTAACCAAAAATGTAACAAAGTATAATAATAATATTAAAAATAATAATAATAAACTTTATCTATAGAGCACCTTTCATGCAAATAGTGCTTTGGTGCTTTAAAAACCAAGCGTAAAAATAAAATATTAAAATTGAGAGATATACTTTCAGTTGTAAAGGAAAATACAGCAATACAGTAAAGCAACATACATGTCAATTAAATAAATACAAATTAGGAAAGTCGTAATAAAATAAGAACAATTAAAGAGAACTAAAAAAAGAAACAGAAATAGAAAGAACAAAGAACCACTTTAACTAAAAGCAACATTTTCAAATGTTTTTTAAAACAATGTACCGAGCTTGACTGCCTAATAAAAAGTGGAAGTGAGTTTCATAATTTAGAAGCATAAAAACAAAAAGCAGCCTCTCCACTCTTTCTGCATTTCACATGTGGTATTTGCAGTAGGCCAGTATGTGCAGATCTCAGGTCACGTATAGGAACATATGAAGACAGACATTCAGTAAGGTACAGACGTGCTAGGTCGCTTAAAGCTTTAAAAACAAGTAAAAGAACTTTCAAATTTATCCTAGATAATACAGGTGACCAGTGAAGTTTTTTCAAAACAGGAATGATATTCTCTTTCTTGTATTTGTTAGGATCTGTGCTACTGCATTTCGAACAAGTAGTAAGGGATTTATTGTTTTCTTGGGAAGCCCACAAAACCGAGCATTATAATCATATCCACATCAATGTGAGCAATGGAGAAGTCAAATTAACGTGTCTAAATATCATCTAGTTCTATCCCAGGGAAGAGGGCTGTTGCCTACACAGACGACAAGACACAAAACGCTCAACTGTGCAAAACACGCATAAGGACATCAGTCAGGAGGAACAAGGTAAAGTGTTTTTTCTTCTTCACCATGGTCATGTAGTTTCACTCCAAGCACTGTCATATGAAATAACTGTGGAAACGACCTCCCCAACATTTTGGGTTGTTGCATTTTGCTTCAATGAATTTTAACCTTTTCTTTTAGACATTAAGAGGAAGGACACATTCACCCTTGGTAGAGATTCAGTTGTTCTATGAGATGTCAAGGTGAGAATTAACCACTTCAGGGATAAGTCAATCCACATAACTGAAAAAGGGGCAATGAACAGGATATGGGGATTTTGCTAGTTATAAAGTACAATAATCATCATTACATGATCTAAGACTACTGAAGTATAAGCTGTGTCCCTGACTGATTAATTAGCAAATTCATCTTTGTAGAGTGCAGCTACTATCTATTCAGTGGCATTTCCTTAAAACAACTGTATTCCCACATTCTGAATATGGAGTGAGATCATGTAGAGAATGTTGGACTTGTAATAACTAATTGAAGGATAATAATAATCAACGAAAGTGCTTAAAAGTATCAACAAATGCCTTCAAAGTACTTGACACGTACTTTGCTTGCAAAAGTGAAACATAATTAATGCTTACGTAAGATTTCTCTTGACTTCTCAAGAGTATACTAACTCCAAGGACAAGTAACATCACAAACCATTATTTAAGTGCTGATGTTGGAGCTGCAATACTACTACAAAGACAAAAAATGATACAGGTAACACTGCTTTCAGATTTCTAAGAATTGCTAAAATAGTATGTTTACAGAGCATTCAGAGTCTCATAGAGAAAATAAGTTGAGAATATGACAAGTTCCTACCATCTCAAACACTGCCAGTCTAGAACAAAAAGAAAGTACTTGAACGCCTGCAGTAATCGAACACAAACCAGAACATATCAGTGCATGACAAGGAAATGTAGTCACAAAATGATTCTACCCTTTCAAGTCCCAAAAAGGACCGAGGAACTTACCGGAGGCGATACCTGGATTTCAAACAGAGTACAATGTAGCCACTGTAGGGGAGAAGATCACAGAGAGCTCTTCTCAGATTGCTCAGAGTCAGCCCCAGCACCCTGTCCTGACTGAAGCAGACAAAGTGGTCAAACAGGTAGGTAGAAATGAGTAAGGAACAGAGAGTATGGTTATTCTTGCATTGTTTTGTTCGTCTGTCAAAGAAAAGAGTGATTCTGACTTTTGTCAATGTTCATCTTTATTTTAGGAGAAGAACAAACGGTGGTATCACACTTTGCTCAAGTGTATGATACCATGTGTGTACAGCAGACATCACCAAAGGAACAGGAGACACCTGAGTAGAGAACAAGAATATGAAAAGACTGATGAAAAAAGCACCAGGAGAAATCCATTGAATATGCACAATCTCGTCCAGTATTTCAATGAAAAGTTTCAGTGTTGTTTTTAATGTCGTCGTATTGCATACATTTAAAACAATGTGTCTTGTTTAATGAACAATTTCATTTACTTTAGTAAAAAGTGTTGTTTACTGTAGTCCTAGCATGGATGCAATTGTTAGAAAAAACGTGAATGAAAAACTGAATGTTTCATACAATATGGGTTTGTGTTAACCCACACACCTAAGTGAAATGTTTGATTACGTTTACAAGACATAACACATAGTTCAGTTGAGTGTGAAAGGGAAGAACAGAGAAAGTCACAAACAAAACATTTGTGAAGGACTTGATGAATGTTTTTTCTTTAGAAATGACAAAAAATAAAGAATTTTTCAACAAGATGTCTTTCTATAGCGAGTTTCATTTGAGATAGTCTTTTCTTAGAAGTGCAAGAGTGGTATTCCCTACAACTTATTCCCCAATTTGATCATTCTCAGAAATTAGGAGTCGGAAACCACACCTACTGTAATATTAGACCTTGTAACAAGGCAACTAGGTTTCAATGGCTTAAAAGGTGCAGAAAGAGGCTCATGTATAATGACCTCCAGTGTCCCACAGGTTTCCCAAATCATTTCTTAAAGTATGGAAAAAGAGGAAATAAAGTGTCTACAGAAAGCGTATACCCCCTTGAACTTTGTTCAGTTTGTTGCGCCAGTGCCAGAGTTTCATGCAATTAAATGAGGACCTCTTTCTCACACCACATATGTTATACTTTCAATGGGAAAAAAGGAAATATTACAATTGTATACATTTTAAAGCCATGTGTTCATATTTGGTAGAAGCCCTAACAACACCTAAAAAACACCTAACAACGGGTGCAGGACCGAATTAGGGCAATACCCACTATTGATAAACATACAGAAAACAATATTAAAGTACTGGCTTTAATATTAGCCAGACACAGCTGGATGAGCTCTACCAGCCAGGACAGGAGGCTCTACTGTACACAGAGAGGGGAGGGAGGGGGGAACAAGCTGCCCAGCCCTGTGGAATGCTACAGAACCCTAAACAGACAAAACATACTACCCGAATATTTGACCAAGATATCCAGACACAGCTGGATGAGCTCCACCAGTCAGGACAGGCTAATAAGATACACTCCACAGACATTCACAACAGTGACATATCATAAACACTTGAATTACTTATCTAGTCTCTCGAAACAAAATTTCGAGAAAAAACACATTGCCAAACGTTAGAAAGCACCTTGCATTACATTGCTTGAAAAACAATTTTATTTCGAAGGAATTATGGATCGGGAATTCTTCGAGGAAGTCGGGGTCACACAGCATGCCGCCCCATATATCAGGGAGCACATTGGATCAAGGCACAGTCTCTTTCAAGACAACGATCCGAAACACACAGCAGCAAGGGCGAGGCTTATAGCAGAACGAGTGAACTGGGTGAAAACTCCAGCCGAATCTCCAGATTTAAATCCAATAAGGATGGTATGGCATTAGCTGAAAGACTATGTTTGGAAAACTCCTAAACCCAGCACAAAGCAAGAACTGATACTGATACAATGTCTGTTGATACTGATACTGTATGAGTAGGGCTGTTTCACCACTCCTTTTTTTTTGTTGCATACAGCAGTACTTCTTATGGTAGTACTTAAGTACAGTACAGTAGGTACTTACATTAGTACTTCTCACGTTAAAAAAGTTAGGTGTTAGCATAAACTATTAGTAAATAAAAAATATTAAACTTAGCACTGTAATAAATTATGCTAATATTAAATTCGATTCTGCTCTGAGAATGTAGGGGGAAGGAAAAATGCCAGTGGTCTTTTCACTGATGAACTTGTGCCTGATGAACACCACTGCGTCACACCACACAGCTGGCAGCGCACCTCACCATGCCAGGCCACCACTGCGTCACACCACACAGCTGCCAGCGCACCTCAAAGTACCCGGCCACCAGTGCGTCACACCACACAGCTGCCAGCGCAGCTCACCATGCCAGGCCAGCACTGAGTCACACCATACAGCTGCCAGCGCACCTCACCGTGCCAGGCCACCACTGCGTCACACCACACAGCCGCCAGCGCACCTCACTGTGCCAGGCCACCACTGCGTCACACAGCTGAAAGCGCACCTCACCGTACCAGGCCACAACTGCGTCACACAGCTGCCAGCGCAACTCACTGAACCCTGCCACAGCTGCGTCACACATCTACCAGCGCACCTCACCATGCCCAGCCACCACTGCATCACACAGCTGCAAGCGCACCTCAAAGTTCCCGGCCACTACTGAATCACACCACACAGGTGGCAGCGCACCGTACCAGACCACCACTGCGTCACACAGGTCCCAGTGCACCTCACCGTGCCCGGCCACAACTTCATCATACAACTGCCAGTACACCTGACCGTGCAAGGCCACCACTGAGTCACACAGCTGCCAAAACACCTCACCATGCCAGGCCACCACTGCGTCACACCACACAGCCGCCAGTGTACCTCACCGTGCCAAGCCACCACTGCGTCACACAGCTGCCAGCACACCTGACCGTACCAGGCCACAACTGCGTCACACAGCTGCCAGCACACCTCACCGAGCACAGCCACAGCTGCATCAGGCAGCTGCCAACGCACCACACCGTACCCAGCCACCACTGCGTCACACAGCTGCCAGCGCACTTCACCATACCAGGCCACCACTGCGTCACACAGCTGCCAGCACACCTCACCGTGCCCGGCCACCACTTCATCATACAACTGCCAGCACACCTGACCGTGCAAGGCCACCACTGCATCACACAGCTGCCAGCGCACCTCACCGTGCCAGGCCACCACTGCGTCACACAGCTGCCAGCGCACCTCACCGTGCCAGGCCACCACTGCGTCACACAGCTGCCAGCACACCTCACAGTGCCAGGCCACCACTGCGTCAAACCACACAGGTGCCAGTGCACCTCACTGTGCCCAGCAGCCACTGCATCACACAGCTGAAAGCACAACTCACCGTGCCAGGACACCACTGCGTCACACCACACAGCTGCCAGTGCACCTCAGCGTGCCAGGCCGCCACTGAGTCACACCACACAGCCACCAGCACACCTCACCGTGCCAGGCCACCACTGAGTCACGCCACACAGCTACCAGCGCACTTCACCGTGCCAGGCCAGCACTGAGTCACACATCTGCCAACGCACCTCACCGTGCCAGGCCACCACTACGTCAAACCACACAGCCGCCAGTGCACCTCAAAGTGCCCAGCCACCACTGCGTCACACAGCTGCCAGCGCACCTCACCATAACAGGCCACCACTGAGTCACACCAAACAGCCGCCAGCGCACCTCACTGTGCCAGGCCACCACTGCGTCACACAACTGGAAGCGCACCTCACCGTGCCAAGCCACCACTGCATCACACAGCTGCCAGCACACCTCACCGTACCAGGCCAAAACTGTGTCACACAGATGCCAGCACACCTCACCAAGCCCGGCCAAAGCTGCATCACACAGCTCCCAGCGCACCTCACCGTACCCTGCCACAGCTGCGTCATACAGCTGCCAGCGCACCTCACCGTTCCAGGCCACCACTGCGTCACACCACACAGCTGCCAGCGCACCTCACCGTGCCAGGCCACCACTGCATCACATAGCTGCCAGCACACCTCACCGTACCAGGCCAAAACTGTGTCACACAGATGCCAGCACACCTCACCAAGCCCGGCCACAGCTGCATCACACAGCTGCCAGCGCACCTCACCGTACCCTGCCACAGCTGCGTCATACAGCTGCCAGCGCACCTCACCGTTCCAGGCCACCACTGCGTCACATCACACAGCTGCCAGCGCACCTCACCGTGCCAGGCCACCACTGCGTCACATAGCTGCCAGCGCACCTCACCGTTCCAGGCCACCACTGCGTCACATAGCTGCCAGCGCACCTCACCGTGCCAGGCCACCACTGCGTCACACCACACAGCTGCCAGCGCACCTCACCGTGCCAGGCCACAACTGCGTCACACCACACTGCCACCAGCGCACGTCACCGTACCAGGCCACCACTGAGTCACGCCACACAGCCACCAGCACACCTCACCGTGCCAGGCCAGCACTGAGTCACGCCACACAGCCACCAGTGCACCTCACCGTGCCAGGCCACCACTGCGTCACACATTTGCCAACGCACCTCACCGTGCCAGGCCACCACTACGTCAAACCACACAGCCACCAGTGCACCTCACCGTGCCCAGCCACCACTGCGTCACACAGCTGCCAGCGCACCTCACCATAACAGGCCACCACTACGTCAAACCACACAGCCGCCAGTGCACCTCACCGTGCCAGGCCAGCACTGAGTCACGCCACACAGCCACCAGCGCACCTCACTGTGCCAGGCCACCACTGCATCACACAGCTGAAAGCGCACCTCACCGTGCCAAGCCACTACTGCATCACACAGCTGCCAGCACACCTCACCGTACCAGGCCACAACTGTGTCACACAGATGCCAGCACACCTCACCGAGCCCGGCCACAGCTGCATCACACAGCTGCCAGCGCACCTCACCGTACCCTGCCACAGCTGCGTCATACAGCTGCCAGCGCACCTCACCGTGCCAGGCCACCACTGCGTCACACCACACAGCTGCCAGCGCACCTCACCGTGCCAGGCCACCACTGCGTCACACCACACTGCCACCAGCGCACCTCACCGTGCCAGGCCACCACTACGTCAAACCACACAGCCACCAGTGCACCTCACCGTGCCCAGCCACCACTGCGTCACACAGCTGCTAGCGCACCTCACCATAACAGGCCACCACTACGTCAAACCACACAGCCGCCAGTGCACCTCACCGTGCCAGGCCAG